>NW_026057580.1:101881035-102146210 GCF_023721935.1 Panthera uncia
GCCAGCCGGAACCCCCCCCGGGGCGCGGGCTGGGGCTCGCCGGTCCCCGCCGGCCGCGGGGACCGGCGCCGGGGGGGGGGCGGGGGGGCCGGCCGCGCGCTGGTGCGGAGCGAGGGCGCCCCGGGGACCCGGACGCACGGCTGGCGCGCGGGACGCGGCCATGGAGGACGCGGGAGCAGCCGGCCCGGGGCCGGAGCCCGAGCCCGAGCCCGAGCCCGAGGGGGGCGCCGGCATGTCCGAGGCGTTCTCCCGGCTCTGGAGCGACGTGATGGGCATCCTGGTGAGTTACCTGCAGCCGGGCGGGCGCGGGAGGGGCGGGGCGAGGGCAGCCCCCGCGCGCCCCGCGCTCCCGGCGCGCTCGCCCACCTGGCAAGCCCACCGCCTCCGACTCGTCCTGCCCTCGCTCTCGGTCCCAGGGGGTTAAGAACACACCGGTGTAGGATTTCAAGCCCTAATAAAAAAATAAGCAGCCGCAGATCGCCTCAAAGATGTTTCTTAACCAGGCGGGCACGATAATCTGGGACACCTGCTGAGAAGTTGGCGTGGCAAAGGTTAGAGTCCTTCAAAGAGTAGACTTAAATAACCAGCATTTGGCTGTTGCGCGTTCACAGTTGCATTGGGCCGGAGGCTGATGTTCCCGATGCTTATCTCTTCACCATTTGTTGTCTGACCCCGAGAGGAAAACAAGCCATCTTCTTACTGGGAACCACCAAAAAGTGTGCTTACCCTGTTGGCGGTGGTTCAGCTGGTAGCATTACAGCATATTTGTTGTTTTATGTTTGGAACTAAAAACAATAGGACTTATTTTGCTAAATCTGTGCTGTCACGTATTTTGAAATGTCCAGTAAGTAAAACCGCCCATGGACTTGGCATGATTTCTGAAAAATAGTTCTTAAGCATGGAGGATGAAGCTTTAACTTAACTTGTTTCTGTTCAGAGCCCTGGGGAATTAGTAGATTTCCTTTGGTGGAACTGTAGGTAGGCAGGTAGACTGGAATCAGATGGGTGGGGGTTATTACAGTCAGACATCTTAGTCCACACAGAAAACGTCGAATTTAAAGAGTTGGAATTGGCGGTTGTTGGCAAATGCTCTAGATTTACTTTGGGATCTCTTAGTTTTCTAATGGAAGGTGTAGTTTTAGAAAGAAACTGGGGATGCTGAGAAGTGTACAGGAATGGAGCTTTTGGGCTTTGGAGTGAGTGAAGCCGGGTCAAATCCCCACTGTCCCATTGACTGACTGCGCAACCTTGGCCAAGGTGTTAAACTCCACTGATCTTCAATTTCATTAGCTGAAAAATGAGGCAAAGAAGACTTGCTCAAGTTTTCTGAGGTTTAGTTAAGTTGATGTATAATTAGTGCTCCGCATACTGGCATATAGTAGGTACTCAATAAACCATAGCTCTCTCTTTTTTCCCCCCTGCAAATAGTCTTGTGTCTCATCTTTCCAGACATCCTGAAGTGTCACTTAATTCATTTTTAGATGTTCATTGGTGTTTATAATTATTCCTGCACAGAAAACCAGGGAAGATTGGTCAAAGATTTCTGCTTTCTCACTCTCCAATATTAAAAAAAAAAAAAAAAGTGTATCAAAAAAATGTAAAACCTCGGGGCGCCTGGGTGGCTCAGTTGGTTGGGCGGCCGACTACAGCTCAGGTCATGATCTCGCAGTCTGAGTTCGAGCCCCGCGCTGGGCTCTGTGATGAGCGCTCAGAGCCTGGAACCTGCTTCTGAGTCTGTGTCTCCCTCTCTCTCAGCCCCTTCCCTGCTTGCTCTCTGTCTGTCTGTCTCTCTCTCAAAAATAATAAACATTTAAAAAAATGTAAAACCTCAAGTTTTGGCATTTTTCTGAACATCACTGATGAAAATAGGCCTTCAGTGAAATTTCAGAAAACCCAGTGACTGTTTTAAAGTTGTGATTATAGTTCATCGAGCCCGAAGCTTATCTTGTTATTTCTTGCTTAGATCCTGCTCTGTAAATTTTTAGTCACTGAGAGAATTGGTCTGATAACATCACCATGCATCTTTTACTAGGGCGTGTCTGTAGAGGGGAGAGCTGCAGGGACTCACTTAAATGGGGGTGTGGGTTCAGGGTTGTTTGGGACGGGGTGGGGGGGGGCATTGGTAGGTGGCACTTTCTGAAGATTTGCTTTTCCCTTCGCTGGCAGATTCCAGTGCTGTTGGGGCAGGTGTAGCAGTGTTCTTTGGTTGATTAAAAGTTGGGGTGGAGCTTCAGAAGCTCAAACCTGTTATTCAAAGGACGGATATAGGAGAAAAGAAAATATGTGCTTCTTAAAGAGCCCATAGTTCAGCGTGAGGCTGGAAAGAATGCAAGTGATTGTCCCGAAGCGATTGTGTTCACTTCTGTTTTCCCATCTTTTAGACCGTCTTATTTTTCCTTTGGGGTAAATGTGGATATCAGGATTGTTCCTTAGTAAAATTCTGAGGAAGATATGGTTTATCTCTCCTTTATGCATGTCTGTAAAAAGTCACCAGGTTAAAAGGATCTTTATTCTTTTAGAAAACTGTCATCCAAGTGTCTATAGGAGACTGTCTTTCTAGAAATAAATCGAGATACAAAATTGACAGTTGACTTTCTCTGTTGCTTGAGATTAAAAAAAATACCATTTCCTTCAGTTTTTAAATAAGATTTTGCAGCCTATCAGCTTACACAGGTGAAGTGACTTGACCAATGGCACACATACACCTTGTTAGTGACAATGACAGATTCTTTGATCTACACCAGTTAGTAGGCTGATGCCATGATACTCCATAGTTAGCCATCCCGGGGAAACTTAATAGAAATGTCACTACATTCACTGTTTTATTTATTTATATATGTTTTAAAGTTTGTTTATTTATTTATTTAGAGAGAACAAGTAGGGGAGGTGCAGAGAGAGAATCCCAAGCAGGCTCCACACCATCAGCACAGAGCCCAATGTGGGGCTCGAACCCATGAACCATGAGATCATGACCTGAGCTGAAGTTGGATGCTTAACCACCTGAGCCACCCAGGCGCCCCGTATCTGCTCTTTTAGGAAAATGTTACTTGGAAGGTTCTTTTTAAATACTGAACTTGAGGAGGGGAGTAGAGGTAGTAAGGGAATTACACATCCAAACATACTTCAAAGAATTCAGGCACAGTTGCTACTTTTCGGGTTCCTCTAAGTGTAGAAATCAAACCTCCAAACCTATTACGTTAAAATTTCTTTCGATGAATGAGCATAGCTCCCTTTTCCAACCTGAGAGGTGCGGAGCATCAGCCCCGAGATTTTCGTAGGTTCTCAGCCTGGGAAGGGTGTTGCCCCAGGGGCATAGATCTCAATAAATACAGGATGGTTGTTTGAGTTCATTGGGACACATTTTGCATTTAAATGAATTTCAGTCCCGCACAGTTCTGAACCAACCAGTTGCCTTTAGATAATTGTTAACAAAATGCTTATTTAGAGAAGAAATAATAGTATAATTTATGGCATGAGAATGTTCGAGCTGTGCTAGAATGAATAAATGCTAGTAAGTGAATATGCAAATAGAGAATTAAGAGAAAAGGAGCTTACCGAAACACTAACCATTGTGAATGCCTGCCTGGTGGGCAGGGTCAGTATTTTACTTTTTTTTTTTTTTTTTTTTGAAATCTCCAGTGCCTGGGACTTACTGGATCCTGAGAACATGGTTTTCTTGAATGGAAAAGGAAAAAAAGTATATACTTCTTAAATGCAGGAGCCACATGAAAATACAGTTCTGTAGGGATGGTACTTACTCTAATGGGGTGCATTTATGAAGACATCAATAAATTCGTGTCTTGCTTGAGCGGTTTCATCGTGCAAACCAGAATCCTGGTGCTCCCACTGGAAACAGTAATGGCACGTTGTGAAATGTTTGTAAACCCTGAGCAATCAGGCCACGGCTTTCTTGTGAAATGTGTTCTTCTTCCGTTCCCTAACTCTGCAACATGTGGCCCGCCCGGGGTTTTCAAAGCACGTCAACTTTCACGAGGACGTGTTTACATTTCTGCTGAGAAGTGCAAAGCAAGTTAGAATCCTGTGGGATTTCACTCTTTTATCTTTATGCTGCAGACACAACATTCCTTTTTTTTTTTTTTTTTTGGTGGGGGAGGGTAGTTGTTTGTAAGAGTAGGAATTGCTAAGGTTATTAGACACGGTAGATCACTTTTCCAGCACTGATTGTCCATTTGGTATGTTGTGATGGTTAAGTTTTTCCTTCAGAATTGGGAGGACTTAAAGCTTAGCCAGTCCTTCGAAGCTGCGGGCTTGCTGGGAAGGAAGGAGAAGGGAGTCAGTAAGTGCCTATTGTTTGCAAGATCCTGCGAGATGCACCTCCCCCAAACCTTATATTTCCTCTGTTCCCTGCTCTGTTCCTACAATTTACACCCACTTCCTAGCAATGCTTAGAGAATATCCATTGTATGGGGATACTGTGGACCTTCCCCAGTTCTTATTCCTATATAAGCCACAGTTTGTACATAGTAGGCTTCAGTCCAAAAACTATTAGGTTTATCCCGTCTTGCTATTTACTAAAGAATGTCGTTTCAAGAAAAAAAAAAAAAAAAAAGATCCTCCTTCGCTTTGTAATTTTAGTGTGGGGGAGGGGAGATGTTTAGTAAGACCCTTAGGGGGCTTTTAAAATTCGAACTCCTTTGAAAGTTTTAATTTACATATCCTTTGGGTGGTGTCTGTGGTACAGCCCATCCACTAAAGACTTAATTAATTTTAGGTCTTGGAATTTGAGCATCAGCCCCAGTTTCAAATATTCTGACTTCATCTTAATTTTATGTTCCTGTTCGCCAGCTGAAATGTGGCTTTTATAAGTGGAAGCTGCGGGGTGATGTAGCGCAGGGAGCGGAGAGACCTTGGCCGTGAGCCCTCCACCCCCTCCTTTAGCGGAGGCATTAAGGGCTCAAGGTACACAGCAGGGCTCAGAACTGCGGCCTCCTGATTTTCAGTTCTGTGCCAGAGACAAAATTAAGTCTCATAATTCTGGCTGGAGTCACTGAATCTGTTGCTGTCGGAAGAGACCCCTGCACTGCAGTGACCTTTCACACTCCCCTTCTCCCCACTTTCCGCCTTCGTGGGCCATTCTCTACCCGGGAACTCTTCCCTCTTCCACCTGATTTACTAGCCACATTCAAGTTTTTCACTGTGTCCTCCGACTCTGAGGATAGAATGCAGCCTATGGGGGAGGGCCAGGAGGAGGGAGGGCCAGGAGGAGGGAGGGCCAGGAGGAGGCAGTGCTCCCAAGCAGGAAGTCCCGGTGCTGTCCTGAGCCCTCCCCACACTTACCTTACTAGCTACCCTCTTGTGACCAGTGAACACTGTCGTCCCCATCTTACGTGGAGACATCCACATGGCTCTCCTAAATCACACAGATAGTAAACAGGCGCTGGGATTCGGATCATGCGCTGTTTCCCAGAAATCAACTGCTAGTTACGGCTTTATAGTTTATTCTCTCATGTATCTTCCCAGGCATTTTTTTTTTTTTTTTTTTTTGGCTGTCTACCTTTTTGCTCAAGCTGTTGCCCCTGGCGGCACTTGCCCCAGACTTCCAGAAAGACAACGTTTTGTAGGAAAAGCAGCAGGCCCCTGATCCCTCCTGTAGATAAACGCTCAGCCCCAAGGCGTAGTGGGCAGAGAGCGGGGTGCCCACGGAGTGGAGGCGGGGTGGTCACTTCACAGGAATGCCTTTCCGTTTAGACCCCGGCCTTGAGTTGGGCTTTCCCTGAGAGGTGTTCTCCAATGAGGGTTCAGGAAGAAAGAAGGGAAGGGGGGCTTTCTGGGCAGAGCCAAGGGGAGTAAAGATGAGAACACTGAGCACTTAAGTGGGTGCAGTCATTCTATGGGCTCTAGGGAGAAGCCGTTGTTGCAGAATTTGAAACTGACACCTGACATGATTCCTTCTGGGTCTTGCCAAAGTAACTTTGGTGGGTGACGAGTTGGCAATGGTGAGAACCTGGGCTAAATGTTTATGAAGCATTATCAGTTATGTGTCTGGCTTCCATTAGTCCCCGTGTTTTTACTCAGTATCTCTAGGTAGTCAAGGACTGCTCCCTGCTAACTTGCTTTCGGCGATTCTCTTAAGCTCACAAGCTCTGTTCCAGAGAACAGCAAAGTAGAGGGAAATACTCAGTTGTGCAGACTGATTCAGGAGCAAATCTGTAACTCAACTTTACAAAGGACATAAGAGGAAAATCTATAAGTAGTAGTTGATCTAACGTATTCTTCTATTTATTTAAAATTTTTTTTCTAATGTTTATTTTTGAAGGAGAGAGAGACAGAGTGTGAGCGGGGCGGGGTGGTGGGGGGGCAGAGAGCGAGGGAGACACAGAATCCGAAGCAGGCTCCAGGCTCCGATCTGACAGCACAGAGCCCGACGCGGGGCTCGAACTCCCGGACAGCAAGATCATGACCTGAGCCAAAGTCAGTTGCTTAACCAACTGAGCCACCCAGGCACCTCTAACATATTCTTTTAAAGAGTGCTTTTTGCTTCAATCTCACTGTGATATACGATGAGCTTACTCATGGTTTACACACCTTCTTATCATACAGTAGAAATAAAATTAATCTCACAGTAGTGAATTTAAACGGATAGAGGCTAAGGCTCTAGGATTTAACTATTCCATTTAACGCCGGGGAGTATAGACTAAGACTGACACTGTAAGAGTTAACCAAACCTTCGGACTAATTTTTGTGACCACTTGGATTTGTCATTTTTCAGATGGCACGCTCCTTTATTTATTGACTTACTTTTGGTAATGACACCCAAAAATGGTAGGTCTGTTTCTCATTAATTGTGCTCCCGGCCAGCTGTCTAGTGGCCCCATGTTTTGTTCCCTAATATGTTTCCCTGAGTAGCATGAACTCTTGATGAGATGAGACGCTTCATGGAGATAATCCAGCTTGTATTTTTTCTTGCCTGTCAAGTCAGGTAATACAGACACTCTCGAACAGACCCTGGCCACCTAGGCTTTAGGGGATCTCTGAGACCCAGAAGACAAAAGCAATGATGATAAGATCCTTTTTTCTCTCTGTAATCAGTATTCTTTCTTTTCTGAAGGGCTCTCCTATTGTCTTTCACCTTTCTAAGATGACTGGTAAAAAACATGAATAAGTGTATTTATAATGAATGCCCTCTGGACTGTTGTGCCCTGAAGCTCTCCTTGGTGTCTGTGATGCAGATTTGATTCAGAGTTAATTTGGTTGCTTCTTCTTTGTTAGGAAACTTCCTTTGCTAGTTTGAGGAAGGTTTGGTACCTGTACTCTGAACTTTTGAGCTTGGTTATGGCTTCATTTTCTCTCCTGGTATTTAGGTAATAGTGGAATTAAAAGTGAAAGAAAAAAAAATGCATGTAATTGTAATTTTAATTAAAAGTGCCACTGGAAAAAAAAAAAGTGTCATCGAGGAGCAGAATGAAAAAAATCTCAGTATGTATCCTGATCTCTCGTTACTTTAAAAATTTATCCTAGTTAATCTTGTGGATGTTCATACTTTCTAAAAAAAAAAGTTTATGTGTTCAAGTTATCTCTGCTCCCAATATAGGGCTTGAACTCTCAACCCCACGATGAAGAGTCACATACTCTTCCTACTGAGCCAGCCACGTGCCCTTGGACTTGTACCCTTTTGCCTAAGACTTGCTATTCGCCAACAAATTAAAAAAATTTTTTTTTAATGTTTATTTATTTTTGAGAGAGAGAAACAGAGAGAGACAGAGCGTGAGCAGGAGAGCGGCAGAAAAAGAGGGAGACACAGAATCTGAAGCAGGCTCCAGGCTCTGAGCTGTCAGCACAGAGCCTGTTGCGGGGCTCGAACTCACGAACTGTGAGATCATGACCCAAGCCAAAGTCGGATGCTCGACCAACTGAGCCACCCAGGCACCCCTAAAAAATTTTTTTTAAACAAAAACAATGAGATAACCCCACACAGTTGTAACAATGGCCAAAATATGGGAAACTTCACCAAATGCTGAAGAGGTTGTGTAGCAACAGGAACTCTCCTTCATTGCCGGTGGAAATGAAAAATGACAGAGGCACTTTGGAGGACAGTTTAGTGATTTCTCACAAAACTGAACATACTCTTACCATCCAATCCAGCAATTGTGCTCCTTGGTATTTACCCAAAGAAGTTCAAAACTTACGTTCGCGCCTAAACACACACAGATGCTTATAACAGCTTTATTCATAATTTCCAAAACTTGGAAACGACTAAGATGTCCTTCAGTAGGAGATTGGATAAATAATCAGTGGTCCATCCAGACAATGGAATATTTTTCAACACTTAAAAGACATGAGCCATCAAGCCATGAAAAGACATGGAGGGACCTTCAATGCATACTACTCAGTCTGAGAAGGTTTCTGACTGTGACATTTTGGGAAAGGCAAAGGCCATGGAGAGAGTGAAAAGATCAGAGGTTGAGGGGAGTGGGTTGTTGTGGGGGGAGAAGGGATGAACAGACGGAGCACAGAGGATTTCTATAATGATGGATACATGTCATTATAAATTTGTGCAAACCCATGGGGCGCCTGGGTGGCTCAGTTGGTTAGGCCTCTGACCCCTGGTTTCGGCTCAGGTCAGATCTCACGGTGCGTGAGCTCGAGCTCCTGCTCACTCTCTCTGTCTCTCTCTCAAAAATAAAATTAAAAAGAATTTTTTGTGCAAACCCATACACAGAATGTACAACACCAAGAGTGAACGTAATGTAAACTTTACATTTTGAGAGATAACAAAGTGTCAATGTAGGGTCATCCGTGGTAATGATGTTCTGCTCTGGTGGATCTGATGGGTTTTTTTCTTTTCTGTTTTTTAAGCTTATTTATTTATTTTGAGAGAGAAAGAGAGCAGAAGTGCAGGAGGGGAAGAGAGAGAGGGAGAGAGAGAATCCCAAGCAGGCACTGAGCCGTCAGCACAGAGCCCGATGTGGGGCTTGAACCCGTGTACCATGAGATCATGGCCTGAGCCCAAATCAGGAGTCAGATGCTTAACCACCTGAGCCACCCAGGCACCCCTGATGGGTTTATTTCACGACCGCCAAGCAGTTGTCCATTTCTCAGCGGACATGGGCCAAAAATCTGACTCAAGTCTGACACTGTCTACCACAGGTTAAAAACTCAGTCCTAAAGACCCAGTCGAGATTGTCACCTGTGCTTCTCACCTGTTGGCTACAAATCAGAGGTTCCCACAACTTCGTCTTCAAGTTGGATGAATTTGCTAGAGCAGCTCCCATTTGCTAGAGAATTCAAGAAACCAATTTACTTACTGGATTAACCAGTTTATTCTAAGGGCTATAGCTCTGGAATATCCAAATGGAAGAGCTGCCCAGGGCAAGGTACATGGGAGCTTCCATAGCTTCCATTCTCTTGGGGTCCCACTTTCCCCAGAACACCTGGTGTTCACCAATCTGGAAGCTCTCCGAACCCTGTCCTTTTGGGTTTTGATGGAGGCTTTATTACGTAGGCACGATTGATTTAAGTCGTTGGCCATTGGCTATCGATTGAACTCAGTCTCCAGCCCCTTTCTCCTCCCTGTAGGTGGGGGTGGGAGGGATGAGACTGAAATTTTCCTGCTTTCTAATCATTTGGTCTTTCAAGTAATCAGCGTGATCTTGAGACTCTCTGGGGGTGCCACTCTAATGCACTTCATTAGCATAAACTCAGCTGTGGTCCAGAGGGACTCTTAATGAACCGCAGAAGATACTCCCATCACTCCAGACATTCTGAGAGTTTTAGGAGGCCTGTGCCAGAAATTGGAGGGAAACCAAGTACATCGTATCTGATTATAAATCACAATATCACAGTGGGAGATACTGATAACGGGGAGGCTATGCATGAGTGGGGGTTGGGAGATACATGGGAAATCCCTGTACCTTCCCCTCAGTTCTGCTATGAATCTTAAACGGGCCTAAAAAAAAAAAAAAAAAATGAAGTCTTACTAAAAAAAAAAAAGTCATAATACATATTTTTAAAGTTTTAAACAGAAGAGTAACAGAATGAGAACATATAGAAACGAACACAAATGAAACATCTCAGAAGATGGAAAGATTGTTTTGTAGAGTAGTTAAGAACAAAGGAAGTAGTTCAGACTGTTAGGGATCAAATCCTGGCTTCAGACACTTGGTGGACATGTGGCCTGGCGAGTTCCTGCACCATGCTGTGCCACAGTTTTCTCCTCCGTAAAATCAGCCGGATCGCCACCCACGTCATCTAGTAGGGTGACATTAACTGAGTCACTAAAACTATGCACGGCATATGGAAAGCAGATCACAAGTGTTCATTCTTATGAGGGGCGCCTGGGTGGCTCCGTTGGTTGAGCGTCTGACTCTTCGTTTTGGTCCAGGTCACGATCTCGCAGATTGTGGGATCGAGCCCCATGTCAGGCTCTGTGCTGGGCATGAAGCCTGCCTGAGATTCTCTCCTTCTCTCTCTCTCTCTCTCTCTCTCTGTCTCTGCCCCTCCCCCCTCTTTCCCTAAATAAATAAACATTAAAAGAAAATAGTTGGATCTCCTTTACTTAGAATGTGAATTAATTTTCCTTCAGTTTCATCTTTAGACGGAAGGATGATCTGATTCCACGTGTTCAGTTTGCAATTGATACCTATTGATTTAATTTATGTCACCTTCCCTTTTCAAGATACATGACTTAAAAATAAATGCATAAATTGCTTCAAAGTATTAACCTCAGGTTACATGTTAGGAAATAGCTGTTAAAAATATTCTCTATACTCCAGAGAGAGAATGTATAAAACGTGTGAATAGGCAGAATTTTCTGGAGGCAAGAAGATATCTGTAATGAAACCATATTTTCTGTTTAAATGGTGTTCAGATTGCAATAACATGAGATCTTTTTTAACAGTTGACCTGTCAGAAGCATGTAAGATATCGAAAGCATCCACTTAACGGATGATTTTATTTTTCGAGCGTCAGACTCATGGGAATGTACTAGATCTATTTTCTTTTCTTTTTTTTTTTTTTAATTTTTTAATGTTTATTTATTTTTGAGACAGAGGGCGAGTGGGGGAGGGGCAGAGAGAGAGGGAGACACAGAATCAGAAGCAGGCTCCAGGCTCTGAGCCGTCGGCACAGAGCCCGACGCGGGGCTCGAACTCACGAACTGTGAGATCATGACCTGAGCCGAAGTCGGACGCTTAACCGACTGAGCTACCCAGGCGCCCCAGTACTAGATCTATTTTCATTATCTTGAGCCTTTTTGGGAAATATTTTCCCCGGGCTTTATTGAATTGACCGCTGTTTCTGTCAAGGTTGCCGTTCATTCTGGATCTTTGCATCTTATTTAGGAGTCTTCAGTCTCCAATGAAGAATTTCTAAAACTATCGCATGGGAGTATCCCCACCAGAGCCCAAAGCAACCTGCAAACATTGCAGTGTGAATATGATAGAAAATGGAATTTGCTGTGATTTGAGGAAGAATTGTAAGCTTGTATGTATGTATATATTTATTTATTTAGAACACAAATGGGGGAGGGTCAGAGAGAGGGAGGGAGGGAGGGAGGGAGGGAGGGAGAGAGAGAGAGAGAGAGAGAGAGAATCCCAAGCAGGCCCTGCACTATTAGTGGGGGGCCCGATGTGGGGCTCCAACTGACAAACCATGAGATCATGACCTGAGCCGAAGTTGGACGCTTAACCAACGGAGTCACCCAGGTGCCCCAGAATTGTAACCTTGGGGTGAATAAATTTTCCACTTACATACATTTTTATTTGGGGGTAACTTCACTATGCATCTGAAGACAGCCAGAAGGAATCTGAAATTTTTCAGAAAGTCTGTAAAGACCATGAACGTTTTCTAGTGGAAAGATAAAACGTTTCAGTGTTAAGGCCTATTTTTTCATGCATTACAGTTTAACTGAAAACTGCCTGCAAAAGTGTAGCTTTTGGGCATAGTCTGCTGCCAAAAGGTCAGTACTGCCTCTGCAGTATACGTTCCTCTGACTTCGGTAACATGTGGGCTCCAGGTGGGAAGTTAATGAAAGCCCCTCGTAACACTGATGCGTGTGGCGATTTGCCTTGATGAGGCTATTAGGAAATTGAGACTCCATGGTGAGCTTTAGACCACATAGGTGTCAAATGATTCATAAATGATACACGAAAGATACAGTAAAATGCGAGTGATGTTACTTGAGCATTAGCACAGAACTATGCACTGTTTCAACAGAGCAGAACGTCAGACAGTAAAACCCCCACGTTCTATATCAAAGAACTCCCTAGCTTGTCACAGTCCCTGAAGAGCTGCACATTCCAGACCTTGTGTCTTTAGAAGGCAGGACGCCTTTCCACGGCGGACGAGCTTCGATAGAAACTGGGAGGGGTGACAAATAGAACTAATTCCCTCCTTCAACATCAAGAGATTTTTAGCAGATCACATCACTGACTCTCAGAAGTGCTGCTCTAGAGATCGGATGATGCCTATTGGCATTGGTATGATTCCTTGCACTTCATGGGGTGTCTTTACATACACTGACCGGTTTAAAACTCTTACAGCCACCAGCAGCCCAGTCTTGTTGGCAGCCTCTATTCTTTAGCCTGGGAGTAAGCTGGGGTTCCTAGTCTCCTTTTCAAACACGCTGACGTTTCATTGTCCGTACGTCGATACCCACAATTCAGCAATTGCTAGTTGGTTTTGGCTTCTGTAGATTTTGGACTTCTGAGTTTAAGCATTCGCTGTGAAACCCTGAAGCTGTGTCTTTGCAGATGTTTTGCACGTTGCCTCCTGAAGTACAGCAGACCCAGGTGGCTGTGGGCCCTGCTCTCCTTGGAGCAGTTTGGGGGTAAAGCCAGGAAGTGGTGTGTGTTGCCCCATTTTCCACCCAGGCTGCCTGGTGTCTTCTGGGGTGTTGGGCGCCATGGTGTGTATAGTCAGGGTGGCATCCACTCAGGACTTTGCAGGCTCACCTCTTCCAAGGAGGCAGAGAGAAGCACAAAGGTCTGGTGTCTCACCGTCACTGGGTTGCCGCGGATTCTGGAACCAGCCCCGCTTTAGTTCTCCCGACCTCCAGTCAGTGCTTTTGTTGTGGAAAACAGGAAGCCCTCTTCCCCAGCCCTGGGAAAGGCAGACTCTCCTGCCAAAAAGGTTTTCAAGTTACAAAGCAGTTTGGTTTTGTAACAGTAGGTTTGACTTAAAAAAAAAAAAAAAAAAAAAAAAAAAAGAACATTTTTGAAAGGACACATAAACCTGTTGTGCGTATACCTGTGCACTTACTTGCAGGCAAGTATGAGGATGTTCTGTTTCAAGTCCTTACACATGAAGGGGAAAATCCAGGGCAAGTGTTGCTCAAAGGCACTGGGTTACAGATGGTTCCAGAGAATCAGCCAAGGACCAAGCGAACAAGCCAAAGCACGATGGGTTTGAGTCCTGAATTTGCTAGTTAGGTCAAGATGAGTACTGAATTATGCAATATAGTTGGCAGCGACGATGGAGGAGGCTCTGAGCATTGTTTTGGTAGAAAAATGACTTAGCAAAATGCAAGGGGGTAGGGGGAGTAACACACTACCTTTCGTTGTTCCAAGAAGGTCCAAATCAAAACAAGCCTTATTAGTGCAGAGGAAAGCTGGCTGACGCTGCGGCGGGGCCGTGATTGTGACGCACGGTCGCTATTGTACAACTGTGAATGCATTTTCGACTCTGAAATATCTGTTGAAACTAAGAGTGATCGCCTGTTCTGTTTTTCTTTAAGTCTCTACTCAGCCCAGTTACGGAGTCTGAGACCAGGTAATTGGTTCCTTGGCTTCTGGTTTTCTAATGCTGTGTGTGTCTATTGTCCTGTACGGACTTCTGTCTTTAAAAATAGAAGCGTGCCTTCTTGGTGGCAGCGTAGGGAGAATGTCAGGGTAGAATCCCAAATTTGTCTTCCAACCAAAAGAACCTAGAAATTCAGTTGTCGGCAGATTCTTCGGAGGACTTTCTTTACGGGTTCCTACACTGGTCTCCGTTCCATGCTTCCTTGGTGCTTCTGAGTTCAGTGGATAGAACAAAGAACATTCTACGATTTGCTATCCAGTCAACCATCGCAATTATTTCCTTTCCCAAGGAGTTTGGAGGTTAACGTGCTTTCGCGGTGGATATCGGAATATTCTTCTCTGAAACTTGACTACCACAAAGACTTTTTTTCATAGAAGTTTTTTTACAAAGACGCTACGGGGCAGAAAGACTGCATGACCTAGTAATAAGAGTAATATGAGCCATATTAATATTAGCTGACATTTATTGATCATGTATTATGTGCCAAACACTGTACTGAGCTCGTTTCATGCATTATCTCATTTCTTTCTTTTTGTTTTTTTTTTTATTGAAGTACACTTGACACACAATGTTACATTGGTTTTAGGTGTACGACATAGTGATTGGACACCTCTACATGTTACACTCTGTTCACCACCAGTGTCATTGACTGTCCTGTCACCATGGAATGCCATTACGACACCATTGCCTGTATTCCCTGTCTGTACCTTTCATTCCTGTGAATTACTCATTCTGTAACTGGAAGCCTGCACCTCCCACTTGCCTTCACCCATTTTGACCCTTCTCACACCTCCATCCCCCCCCCCCCATACTCATCAGCTTTTCTTTGTATTTATGGGTCTGTTTTTGCTTTTGTGTTTTTTTTTTAGACTCCACATGTAAATGAAGCCACATGGTGTTTGTCTTTCTTTGACTTATTTCACTTAGCATAGTACCGTCTAAATCCATCCATGTCGCTGCAAATGGCAAGATTTTATTCTTTATAATGGCAGTAATATTCTAATGTGGGTATATTTCACATCTTCTTTATCCATTCACCTATCAATGGACACTTGGGTTACTTCCATATCTTGGCTGTGTAAATAATGCTGCAATAATATAGGTGTGCTTATATTTTTTCACACTAGTGTTCTTATTTTCTTTGGGTAAAAACTCACTAGTTTACCGTATCCCATGGTATGTCTGTTTTTAGGTTTTGTTTTGTTTTAGTTTATGTATTTATTTTGAGAGAGAGAGAGAGAGAGAGAGAGAGAGAGAGCGCACAAGTAAGGGAGGGGCAGGGAGAAAAGGAGAGAATCCCTAGCAGGCTCTGTGCTGTTAGCACAGACCCCAACACGGGGCTTGAACTCCCTAACCACAAAATCATGACCCTAGCCTGATGCTTAACCAACTGAACCACCAAGACACCCCTCTATTTTTAATTTATTGAGGAACCTTCAGCTTTCCATAGAAGTTGCTCCAATTTACGTTCCCGCCAACAGTGCACGAGGGTTCCTTTTCCCCCACATCCTCGCCAACACTCGTTATTTCTTGTCTTTTTGATTCTAGCCATTCTGACAGGTGTAAGGTGATACCTCATTGTCGTTTTGATTTGCATTTCTCTGATGTTTAGTGGTGGTGTGCTTCTTTTCATGTATCTGTTGGCCATCTGTCTAAGTCTTTGGAAAAATACCTATTCAGGTACTCAGCCCATTTTTTTTTTTTAACATTTATTTATTTTTGAGACAGAGAGAGACAGAGCATGAGCAGGGGAGGGTCAGAGAGAGAGGGAGACACAGAATCAGAAGCAGGCTCCAGGCTCTGAGCTGTCAGCACAGAGCCCGGTGCGGGGCTCGAACTCACGGACCACGAGATCGTGACCTGAGCCGAAGTTGGACGCCCAACCGACTGAGCCACCCAGGTGCCCCCTCAGCCCATTTTTTAATCAGATTATTATTTTTGTTGTTGTTGTTGTTGTTTTTTGGTGTTGAGTTGTATAAGTTCTTTATATATTTCAGATAATAACCCTAATTGGATATATCATTTGCAAATATCTTTTCTCATTTAATCAGGTTGGCTTTGTGTTTTCTTGATGTCTTTCTTTGCTCTGCAAGCCTTTTTATTTTGGTATAGTCTCAGTGGTTTATTTTTGCTTTTTGTTTCCCTTGCTTGAGGAGACATATCTAGAAAACTGTTGCTAAGCCAGATATGAAAGAGATCATCGCCTATGTTTTCTTGTAGGAATTTTATGGTGTAGGGTCTCAGACTTCGGTCTTTGTATCCTCTCATTTCATTGTCAAATAACCCGGTGAGGTGGTGTTATAGGTTAAATTGTGTCCACCAAAAGAAGATACGTTAAAGTCTTCACCCCCTAAATCTCAGAACGTGACCTTATTTGGAAATAGGATCTTCTTGGGTTTAATTCGGTTAAGATGAGGTTGTTAGAGCGGCCCCTAATTCAGCATGGGGAAATTTGAACACGGATACAGAGGGAAGCTGATGTGAAGACCCCCGAATCATATGTAGACAGAGGATTGGAGTGATGCATCTATACACATCTATGCGGAATGGTGAAGTTTGCTGGCAAGCTGAAGCTAGGAGGAGACACGGAAGGATTTCCCTACAGGTTTCAGAGAGAGCAGGGCCTTGTTGAAATCTTGATTATCTATCTGTCTATCTGTCTATCTATTTATTTATTTATGAGAGAGAGCTCACGTGAGTGAGGGGCAGAGGGAGAGGGGGAGAGAGAACTCCATGAAGTGCAGAGAGAGAGGGAGGGCGAGAGTGCGGAGCCCAGAGAGGCGCTCAGACTCACCCGATACGGAGCTCCAACTCAGGAACCTCGAGATCATGACCTGTGCCGAAGTCGGATGCTAAACCGACTGAGCCAATCAGATGCTCCAACCTTGACTTTGGATCTACTAGCCTCTAGAACCATGACATAATAAATTCCTTTTTCAAGAAACCTAGTTTTTGGCACTTTGATGTAGTGGCCCTTGGAAACCGATGCAGGTGGGTGCTTTGTTATCTCCTTTCTACAGAAAAGCAGCTCTTGAGGAAAGGAGGAAAGTTTAAGGAGAGCAGAACTTTTTCCAGGCTTAGTACTTTGGATGGACCAGCAACTTGACCAGCAGGAGAAGGAAAATTGAGAAGATCGATCAGGAGTGAGCCCCAGTGGGAACTTGACCATGACAGCACAGACATCGATGCAACAAATGTTTATTGAGTATGGGTGGCTGGGTTCCACTAGGGGTGTAGAAGATGGACCCCTCTGTTCTCCCAAGTGCTTAGGGGGTAACAAGCGAGACAGAAGTGGAGGGAAGTCCGTCAGGTTCCTTGGTGAAGTCCAGCATTTGTTAGGTTATCTGAAGGGAGGAATTAACCTTGGGAAAAGGAAGGACTTGCTCCGTGTCCCATTTTCCCACACAAATAAGGCCTCATCCCAGTGCCTGTGGCGTTTCCCTCTTCTCCTGCTCCCCATTATTATTACCGTTATACGTACAGTTGACCCTTGAACAATGCAGGGATTTGGGGCGCCAACCCCCTCTCCCCCCTCCAGTCAAAACCCACATGTAACTTTACTAATAGCCTACTATTGACCAGAAAAGACTTACCATGACATAGTCGATTAACACATATTTTGTATATGTATACATATATACATACGTATATATACAGAATACATACTGTATTCTTACAACAAAATAAGCTAGAGTAACAAAAATGTTGTTAAGAAAATTATAAGGAAGAGAAAATACATTTATAGTACCAGTCCATTATTTCTAGAAAAAAATCCTTGTAGTACGTGGCCCTGCACAATTCAAACCCGTGTTGCTCAAGGGTCAGTTGTACGTGTATTTTGATGAAAGTGAGAAGGGTTGATGTGGGTGATAGAAATGAAGACTTAAGGAAACTTTTACATCTGTGTTCTGAAGTGGTGGAATTGAGTCAGTCCTCCGAAGAGGACACTTCTTTGCCCGCCCTCCTCTCCCGTCCCAGCCACTACCCGGAACAGAATTGGGAGAGTGTGCGAAGAGAAAAATCAGCTCAACGCGGATCAAATCCCGTTCACGTTAGATTTCTTGAATTGACTACTAGGACAGGGCAGAGAAGCTGGGGTAGGGAGTGTCAAAGACTGTGGCAAAGGGTTGTGGGGCACAGGATTACAAGACCCCAAAGGAATGCTGGTGATATCCATAAGCCCCGGGCGCTCTTGCTTCACCCTTCGGGCTCACCCTCTGAATTCTTGGCCATCAATCCTTCCAGTCCAGTAAGAGGGAGATGAGTCATGGTACAGATGATCCCCAGCTTATGATGGTTCAACTTAATGGTTTTTTGACTTTGTGATGGTGCAGAAGCGTTCTGCATTCAGTCAAAACTCAACTTCAGATTGTGAGTTTTGATCGTTTCCTGGATTAGCAATGTTGTATGGAGAGAGCACTCTCAGCCACAGCTCTCGCTCAGCCCCGTGATCACGAAGGTAAACAGCCAGTACGCTTATAACCATTCTGTTCCCATGCGTTCATTCTGTTTTCCACTTTCAGTGCAGTATTTAATAAGTTATATGTGTTAGTCCACACTTTATTATAAAATAGGTCTTGTGTTAGATGATTTTGCCCAACTCTTGGCTAATGTAAGTTTTAAGGTAGGGTAGGCTAAGTTATGATGTGCGTTACGGTAGGTGTATCCAATGCATTTTCAACTTAGGATATTTTCAATTTGCTGTAAATTTATTGCGATGTAACCCCATCATGAGGTTGGGAGAATCTGTATCCCTTAAGGACTGTGTTAGGGAAGTAGGGATAGAGGTTTCTGGATGCAAATGTTAACCTCTATTTGAGATGCCTCCTGGTGCTACTTTGCTCCCTGGTCGGTGAGGCTGTGTAGCATGCCAGAGGCATCCTAGCTGTGGTGCAGGATTTGGGGCTTCGGAAAGCACCCCTTACCGGGTTGCTGAGGGTTTCAAATGAATGTTAGAGAGGTTATGGAGAAAATGGAAATGATTTATATTTCATTCCCTGTGGATTCTTTACTGGACACGTTAATTAAAGTCTTCTGGACATTCACTCCAACAGGTTCCGACCCCTGAATAAATTAGTTTTAGTCTTCGCCATTCATTCAGAATAAAATGGTTCCACAGAAATGTCTTCATGAAGTAAAAAAAAAAAATGGATAGTCAGAAAAACTCATTTTTTCAGATCATCTGTGGCCCATCCTGTTAGTAAGGGACTGCTCCCTCTAGTACATTCCCGCAGATTACTTTTCCAACTCGAGTGCAATGATTCAAGCCAAGACCTTCATCACTTCCCTTTGGAGACTATTACACAGCCCAGCAGACATCCTATTAAGCTTCTGATACGCAGAGGAAAAGGAAAGTTTTAAACTTGAGACTGAGAAGGAAGATGATTCATGGTCCCGGAGGAAGAGGGCCCCCAAAGTTTTCAAAGATGACCCCCAGCTGCCACCCCTTCCTTTGGGCGCACACTCACCTCGTGGGCCCCAGAAAGTCGATGGAGCCAGTGTGTGGACCAGGGTGTAGCCCTTTAAAAGAATGACAGAAGAATCACTGGGAGTCAAGTTCGGCAATGGGCAAAAAAAAGGGTGCAGACACTTTAATGTAGTGTGGGAGTTAAAATGCAAAAGTTGGCTGTCCTGACCACATTTAGAATTTATGATTCAATATTTAAGAAGACCATAAAAGTCAAATTGCTACGGTTGGGGCAGGAAATGACTCAAGACCAAAAGGAAGACTTCTGTTGATGCAAGGTCAAGGTGAGACAGTTAATTCTGGCTGGTGGCTCTCACTGGGATAGACCAGCTTCCTGACTCAGGGGCTGGAGGGGACACAGGGGTAGCATGAACACTGTTCCCGAGAGTTCTGACAGCAGGAGCTATTTATTGCAAAAGAGTAAATATGAAACATGAAGTCAAGGATATCAATATTTACAAAATAGAGAACATTCTATGATTAGCAAAATCCCTTTCTCCAAGTGTGTTACTCTATCCCATTTTGACCGGACAGGTTCCTGGCTGCCTGCCTCAACGTCAAGTGACTTACACTTCTGCACCGTTTTTATTGTAGGTATCTTGACATCGCAAAGTCAGTATTTCTGTTCTCCACGTGTGCTTTTAACACCCATTGTGTGTATCATTCATTTGACATTTACAGCCTGTGTGCCGTTTTATTTTCTGTTGGATCACACTCTTCCCATCTTTCATGGGAATTTTCATTTGTTTTGTTTTTTAGATTTCACCTATATGGGAAATCATACGATATTTGTCTTTTTTGACCTGTTTCATTTAGCAGAATACCCCCTAGGTCTGTCTGTGTTGTGCATGGAGAGATTTCATTTTTTTTTTTTTTTTATGACTGAGTAACATTCCATTTTATATCTGTCCCACATCTTCGTTATCCATTCATCTCTTGATGGACACCTGGGTTCCATCAATATACGGACACCTACTTCCGTATCTTGACTATTGTAAATAACGCTGCAATAAACACAGGGGTGCATATATCTTCTCAAATTAGTGTTTTTGTTTTCTTTGGGTAAACACCCACTCGTGGAATTACTGGATCATACGATCTTTCTATTTGTAGTTTTTTGAGGAACCTCAAAACGGTTTTCCACAGTGGCTGTACCAACTTCCACACCCAGCAACAGGGCACAAGGGTTCCTCTTTCTCCGCATTCTCTCCAGCTCCTGTTACCCCATGTCCTTCTGATTCTAGCCATTCTAGCAGGTATAAGGTGATGTCTCATTATGGTTTTCATTTGCATTTCCCTGATGTTTAGTGGTGGTGAGCATCTATTCAGGCGTCTGTGTGCCGTCTGTAGGTCTTCTTTGGAAACAAGTATTTATTCAGCTCGTCGGCGTATTTTTACTTTTTTTTTTAAGTTTTTATTTATTTTGGGAGAGAGAGAGAGCATGAGCAGGGGAGGGGCAGTGAGAGAGGAAGAGAGAGAGAATCCCAAGCAGGGAGCCCCGCGTGGGGCTCGAACTTAACAAATCGTGAGATCATGACCTGAGCCGAAATCGAGTCAAAATCGAGTCGGACGCTTAACTGACTGAGCCACCCAGGCGCCTGTGGGTCCTCTGCCTATTTTTAATCAGATTATGATTATGATTATTTTGGTGTTGAGTTGTATAAGTTCTTTATGTATTTTGGATATTAACCCCTACAGAGATACTTTTTGAGAAGGGGGTCTTTAGGAAAGGAAGAGACTGTGCCCAGGAAGTCAGTTGTAAGGTGTGTTGGATACTGGGGAGGAATGAAGCGTAAGAGGGAGCGAGAAGGAACTTCATCAGCTTGGATGTGTTGTGTGGACTTGGTCGGGGAGTAGCAGGATTCCAAGCGTCTGATGTGAACTGCCTGGACTTTGGGTGTCATAAGCTTGAGCAGTATTTAAGTTTGGGCCTGAACTTTGTCATTTCTCAAAATGAGAGAAAACGAGGCTTCCGCAGAGGGTGCTCTTGTCCGAGGAAGTTCTTGTCTTTTCTCCTCCTCGCCCACGTAATGGACTCTGATGGATATGGAATTAGGGGGTGGCTTTTAATACTAATTCTGGGTGTTTGAGGTTTCTTATGCTGCCTTATTAGTATCTGTGGCTCCCCCCCCCCCCCCCCCCTTTTTTTTTTTTTTTTTTTTTTGAGAGAGAGAGCAGGGGGGGGGGAGACAGAGGGGGGAGAGAAATTCCCAGCCAGGCTCCATGCCATCGGCGCAGAGCCCAAAGTCAGGCTCATGACCTGAGGCAAAATGAAGAGGCAGATGCCTAACCGACAGGGCCACCCCCCGTGCCCCTGGGATCCCCTTTTTGGTAGTGATTCTCCGCGAGAGAATCTATCCTGCAGCATACAGAACTGTGTACCCTTTGGGGAGCTGACCATGTTGGAACTGAGTTCTTTTGAATTAAGCCATGGAAGATGGATAAAGCATGACCCTTTCTTTACTTATGTCTCTTTCAAATTTATTCATCACTTAGTACTTCGTTGTTGTTGTTGTATTTTTTTTTTAAAGATTTTGTTTTTAAGTAATCTCCATACTCCAATGTGGGGCTCAAACTCACAACCCTGAGATCAAGAGTCGCTCGCTCCCCCCATCTGAGCCAGCCAGGCCCCTCCCCTCCCTTTTTAAAGACTTTATCTTTTATTACTTTTTTTTTTTTTTTAACGTTTATTCATTTTTGAGAGACAGAGAGAGACAGAGCATGAGCGGGGAAGGGGCAGAGAGAGAGGGAGACACAGGATCCGAAGCAGGCCTCCAGGCTCTGAGCTGTCCGCACAGAGCCCGATGTGGGGCTCGAACTCACAAACCACGAGATCATGATCTGAGCCGAAGTCGGACGCTCAACCGACTGAGCCACCCAGGCACCCTGATCTTTTATTACTTTGAATAATACCTCAAATTCACTGTGAAACAAGGCATGATATAAATACATTTCATAAAATATAAATACATGTCATATTTCTGCAGTTTGTCTTTTTTACACTTTTTTTTGTTTTTTTTTTTGTTTTTTTTTACAAAACCATCAACTCCTTGAAGACTGAATAAGCAGTTCAGTTTCCTGAGGGGCTAGATTAAACAGGGCTGTCAAGGAAGGAGGTGAGAATGAGCCAGAATGGGGGCAGGGAAGCACTTTTTGACGCAGGGAGAACATCAGCCTCAAAGGCCCTACGATAGGAATGAACTTGGTGAATTCTAGGATCAGAAACGAGGCTAAAAAGAGTATTGCTTGGAGAACATCGGAGATTTGAGAGTGGGTCAAAGAGACATTCAGGCCAGATGGCCTTGGCTGTCATCAGAATTTTATTTTAACAAGATTAGAAACCATTGGAGTACTTAAATTAGCTTATTTTTTTTATTTTTAAATTTTTTTTGTGTGTTTATTTTTTGAGAGAGAGAGGAGGGGGCGAGGGGCAGAGAAGGATACACAATCTGAAGCGGGCTCCAAACTCTGAGCTGTCAGCACAGAGCCCAACACGGGGCTTGAACTCACAAACCATTTATTTAGATCATGACCCGAGTCGAAGTCGGACTTAACAACTGAGCCACCCAGGTGCCCCAAATTGGCCTATATTTTTAAAAGATCACTAACAGTGTGACAGCAAGTGGACGGTACTGAGGTGGGAGTGGCATGGGCCAGGCCGTAGTCCTGGAGTTGGACAGAAGCGCACAGATGTAGAAATAGGTTCGGGAGGCAGGGCTTCTGAATTTGGGCTGGTGGCTGGCGGGACAGAGAAGAATTGAGGAAGACATCCCGGTGTTTTGCCTGATCACCTAGGTAGACTGTTTCTGGTTGTGGGGGTCAAGGCGGGCCATCAAGAGAAACCCAGTGTCATTCAACTAATTTACGTTGAGAATTTAAAGCGAGGTGACTGGACTACCGGGACATTCTCTTTTCTGGAAGGAAGTCCACTTGAGAGATTGAATTAGGACCAGAGGGGCCTGGGGGTGCGCAGTCTGTCTCGTTCCCCCCCACCACCCCCCACCACCCCCCAGTTGGGCCTCTAGAGTGGACCAGAATGCATCCTCGCCCCTCCTGGAAGGTGCTGGAGGCCCATCACTCACTCTTAGCCCTGCCAGCAGGAGGCAGCGGGGCCTTGTACCACAGAGTGGGGGCGGGGGGGTACAGTGATGCCAGTTTCTACGCTGGGAGGATGGGAAGGGAGCCAACATAACAGAAGGGGTGGATTTGAGAGCCGTGTACTGGAGAAACGAGGAAACTTGGCAGCTGATTTGTGGTGGGCTGGAACGAGAGAGGGAAGAGATAGGCCTCATGCTTGGGGGTGCCTGGGTGGCTCATTCGGGTGAGTGTCTGACTTTTACTTCGGCTGGGATCGTGAGCTCACTCTTGTGAGTTCGAGTCCCACGTCAGGCTCTGCACTGACCGTGTAGAGCCTGCTTGGGGTTCTCTCTCTTCCTTTCTCTCTGCCCCTCACCCGCTGGCTTGTGCACATGCTTGCATTCTCTCTCTCTCTCTCTCTCTCTGTCTCAAAATAAATAAAAAAAAAAATAAGAAGGCCTCATGTTTGCATCTCCTGAGCCTTAGCTCATTGGTGAGAAGGGGTGATGGGTATGTGGTGGGGCAAGTCAAAAAGAAACGAGTCTTTATGTGGATACATTCTTCAACTAACTTTTTAAACTTATGGTCCCAACTACTCTGCTCAGTTTTCTTGAAAATTTGGAGGGCATTTGATCAATTAGAAAAGACCTGCAGGGGCGCCTGGGTGGCTCAGTCGGTTGGGTTTCCGATTCTTGATTTTGGCTCAGGTCATGATTCCAGGGTCATGGGATCAAGTCCCTCGTCGGGCTCTATGGGGATCATGGAGCCTGCTTAAGACTCACTCTCTCTCTCTCTCTCTCTCTCTCTCTCTCTGTCCTCCCTGACTCGTGCATTCTCTTCCCCTTAAAAAAAAAAAAAAAGACCTTCTAGGTCCCCCACCCCTAACACTTTCCATGATGCACGAGCCACATGTTTTCACTTTAAGCTCATTGTTCTTCTGAGGAAACACAGTGAGCAAAAGCTGTACAGTCACATTGGAAGATGCATCATTCAATGCGCACTCCCTGCTCGCTGTTCACCGACCCCTATGGGCAGACAGGACGGCTCGCAGGTGTTTGAGAAAATAGGCCCTGAAATTGAACCCTATGGCCATGGTGGCGTCCACGGTGTGGATGAGGGCAGCAAATCCCACGGTCCAAATGATTGTTGATGACATCTGCTGACGTCGCCAGTTGGTACAAACACTAACACACATGCCATTTCTGGTACTTAGAAGTAGGGTTCCAAATTATATTTAAATGAAGCTTTGTGTTTAAAAAGCTCCCGGGGGGGGGGGGGTGGATAACTGTATCAGACTTAATTAAATGCCTCAAAAATCTCAAATACCTCTGTAACCATTCCTAAAAATAAAATGCTTGACAGATAGAGGTGTCCTGCGGCTTTGTTTAGACAATTAATTCTCGAATTTTGGTGCTTAGTGATACTCGCTGACATTTATTGAGTGCTTCCTGAGTGGCAGGCACTGTGTTGACGAGGTATGTCTCGTGATCGTCACGTAGCCCTATGAGATGAGAGGTGGGGACTATCCTCATCACCCCATTTTACAGATTAGGCCGAGCGAGGTTACGTATTTTTCCACGGTCCCACAGTGCTGCAGCCGGGACATACACCCAGGAATTCTGGCTTCGCAGCTCACATTGGTTCCTACCATACTCCAGTGTGTATATGAATCTGTATTATATTAACAAAAACTTTGTTCACGTTTATTTATTTTTGAGAGAGAGTCAGAGCGTGAGGGGGGTAGGGGCAGAGAGAGAGGGAGACCCAGAATCTGAAGCAGGCTCCGGACTCTGAGCTGTCAGCACAGAGCCTGACCCGGGGCTCGAACTCCCAAACCATGAGATCATGATCTGAGCCAAAGTCGATTGCATAACTGACTGAGCCACCCAGGTGCTCCGTTTTTTATATTCCTTTTTCCTAAGAAGAACTATGAGCCATTGCTGTCCTGGAGATGTGGCAGTGTCTGTGATGGCTGGGTGCTGGCTTGCGGGCGGCATCCTTCCTTCTCTATGACTGTGCCTAGTGAGATGGCAGAAAGGAAGGTGGACAGGGCGGGGAAGGGAAAGGAGAGACGATTTTCTACTTCAGAGTATAATGAACAAAAATTCCATTAGGTTCCCTGGAGCCTGAATTTATTAAGATAGAACAGGAGAAAATGTCTATTGACATTTTGACTTACTGTAAAGGCAGGTAATCATTTCATCTTGAGAAGGGGCTGGGCCCCCAGTGGCCTTGGGACTCCTCTGGTCTGTCTCTTTCTTTCTTTCTTTCTTTCTTTCTTTCTTCTTCTTCTTCTTCTTCTTCTTCTTCTTCTTCTTCTTCTCCTTCTCCTCCTCCTCCTCCTCCTCCTCCTCCTCCTTCTTCTTCTTCTTTTTTAAGATTTATTTATTTTTGAGAGAGAGAGAGAGAGAGTACAAGCAGGGAAGGGGCAGAGAGAGAGGGGGACAGAAGATCTGAAGTTGGTTCTGTGCTGACAGCAGCGTGCCCGACTTGGGGCTTGAACTCACCAACTGTGAGATCACGACCTAGGCGGAAGTCAACCACTCAATCGACTGAGCCACGCAGGCACCCCCTAAAGAGAATTTCTAAGGAGAAGCACAAACCTATGAGATTCAGCAGTTGCCTTGGGTTTAAGCAGGGGACGGTGGGGGTGGGGAAGAACAACATCCTTTCTACTCATTCTCTTTCCTTTGTTTTTGTTTTACGATTTTTAATGCAATGTTCTTGGTGTACATCTATACTCTCATGTGTGGGTGTGGAGCCAACTGGGAGGGATTTTCCTACCTCGGCATCTTCATTAAACATTTATTGAGTGTCTGTCACGTGTTCAGGGGAGACACCAGGGAACAGGGTCCTAATGTGGAGTTTCCTCCCCAGCCAGGTGGGTACGCACCCGCGTAGTCTTGTTCTGGGCTGTCAAGCTTTTTGACTTTTGCTCAGGAACATGCCTTAAGAGTACTGTGTGTGGATTGGGGCGCCTGGGTGGCTCAGTCGGTTGGGCGTCCAACTTTAACTCAGGTCATGATCTCATGTTCCGTTCTGTGAGTTCGAGCCCTGCGTCGGGCTCTGTGCTGACAGCTCAGAGCCTGGAGCCTGCTTCCGTTCTGTGTCTCCCTCTCTCTCTGCCTCTCCCGTGTTCACGCTCCGTCTCTCAATAATAAAGAAAAGTTAAAAAAAAAATGTTTTTAAGTAGGTGATGGGGATTAAGGAGGGCACTTGTGATGAGCACAGGGTGTTGTCTTAAGTATCAAATCACTAATTCTACACCTGAAACTAATATTACACTGTATGCTAACCAACTAGAATTTAGATAAAAACTTGGGGGAAAAAGAGTGCTGTGTCTTACTATTTATCGTAATTATTGTTACTTTCGCTGAAAGTTTAGGTGTGAACAACTTAGTCCTGACAGCAATCCTCAATTGAGTCAGACTGTGCGCTTTCTTTCTTTCTTCCTTTCTTTCTTTCTTTCTTTCTTTCTTTTTTTGTTTTTATTATGTTTGTTTATTTTGGAGAGAGTGCAATCAGGGGAAGGGCGGGGGGTGGGGGGGCACAGAGGATCTGAAGCGGGCTCCACGCTGACCACAGCAAATCCACCGTGGGGCTTGAACTCACGAACCTCGATACCAGGACCTGAGCCGAAGTTGGTGCTCGACCGACCGAGCCACCCAGGCACCCCTACGCCGTGCACCTTCTTGACTTCCAACTCCTAGTCAATCAAGCCATCTCTCAGCTTGGCATTTATTTTTTTCTCAGCCTGGCTTTTCAGTTGTGTTGCGGCCAAAAAATTGTTCAGTGGAGACCCTGCTCGGGTGGGCAGGGACACAGAACAAAACACGCTGCTTCTGTTTACATCCTTTGGCTGAGCCACCCATTTATTTCTCTGTAGCAGGCAGGATTTCCTCAGGAAGCTGTCCTGGTGGACTGTGGGCCAGGGTTGACCAGGATGTGGTGACACGGAGCTGGCCCCCACCCCCACCCCGCCCTCCGGGACCTGTGCTGAGGTCAAGCCTAGATCTGTATCTGGGCACGCCCTCTCCAGTCTGTAAGTTCCAAGGCCCGCTCTCCTGCCCACACTGGGGTGGGGATTGATTGGGTTTGCGCCCCTCTTGGCACGTGGCTTCTTTTTCCCATTTCATGCTCTCGCACGCGGTACTGGGGTAGAGAGCTGGGGCAGGGACACCTCCCAGAGGACCCCTGAGCGGCTGTGTCCACATTTCCAAGCCCCCAGCATTTCCCACAGTGCCACAGGCCAGCCGCTCGAGAGCGGCTTGGGTCAGCCATGGGCCCAGCCTCAGGAAGAAATGAGGGATTGGATGACGTGCCAACGTGTTTGGCCTCACCAAGCACCCAGGTATATGTTTCTTCATATGCGGCTGAGTGAATTATTCATCTGTACACTTCTGCAGCTCCGGAGAACTGCTAACTAATACTCATCTTTATTTAAAAAATGTCACAAGAGGGGCCATCTTCTGTGGGAGGCCCCAGGAGATGGCTTTATCATTTAAAATAAGCGATAAGGCTAGCTAAGGTTTGTTATATACCCAACTGGTATAAGCCCATCACTCTAAAGTGCTGACGTCAGGTTTTGGAGTAGATAGGCATGGGTTTGAAGCCTGGGTCTGTGTTTTACTAGCCAAGTGGCAGCGGATGTGTCTGTCACCTCCCCGAGTGTCTATGCCCTCACTGGTGTTGTATGCTTAGTAAAACCTACATTAAGTCTTGTGTGTTTTAAGTGAAATAACATGCAAGAAAACCTGACACAATATAGGCATGTACATGTTCAATTTGTCAATTTCTCCCCCAGCTCATCCAATCAACCTCCCCAACGCCCATGCACGCACACGTGCACAGGTGCGCACGCGCACACACACACACACACACACACGCACGCCAAATTCTATTGTCAGCATACTCAACAAATTCAATCAAACAGAACAAAAGCAGGGCGCCTGGGTGGCTCAGTCAGTTAAGGTTCCAACTGCGGCTCAGGTCATGATCTCGCAGTTTGTGAGTTCGAGCCCCGTGTGGGGCTCTGTGCGGACAGCTCAGAGCCTGGAGCCTGCTTCGGATCCTGTCTCCCTCTCTCTCTCTGCCCCGCCCCTGCTCCCGCTCTGTCTCTCTGTCTGTTAAAAAAAAAAAAAAAAAAAGAATACATGTTAAAAAAAAAACATTAAAAAAAAAAAAACAGAACAAAAGCAAATCATTTTAGCGGCATCCATATGATGCACGAAGCTCCGTGCTGTTAGTCTGGAAGATTGTTGAGCTTTCATGAAATGCCTACCCGTGCGACCTTGTGGTAGGCACTGCAGAGAGTTCCAGATGTACTGCATTGTGAGAGGGCACATGCATGGGCCTGGCCGAGCTGATACATGGTGGGGAAAGTTCCTGAATGTGCGTGCGTGAGACAACCAGGACCAAATACATGCAGGGAGGGCAGAGTGACTACATAAACCCTGAGGGAATACACAGCATAGGAGGGACATACCTGCAGATAGATTCCCCTTCTACGAATGAGAAAAAGGCCAGCCATTTCGGAAGCTGGGTTTATCACGGGTTTCTTGGCTTCTACGTATTTTATCTGTAGTCCTATCTGCTTCACCCACTGAAACTGTTTCTACCTAGACAAAGGGGATTTCATTATGACGCAGGAAAATTTTTTCAGCCAGACAACCCAGGGTTGATCATGATATTCCATAACATTGGTATTGATAGTGACAATGGCAATGGTTAAGAGCAATCATTTATTGAGTTCTGGGTGCCAGATACTCTTTTGAGTGCTCTATGTGGATTATTGATCCCTGTTATTTGGACTCATTGCTCTGTGGGCAGGTACTTCGAAGGCACAAGGAAATTTAGTAACTTGCTTCTTTGAGGTTAGAGATTGGGGGGTATTAACAATTATGCCAGGGGTGCCTGGGTGGCTCAGTCGGTTGGGCATCTGACTTCGGCTCAGGTCATGATCTCACAGTTCGTGAGTTCGAGCCCCCGCGTCGGGCTCTGTGCTGACAGCTCAGAGCCTGGAGCCTGCTTCACATTCTGTGTCTCTCTCTCTCTCTCTGCCCCTTCCCTGCTCATGCTCTGTCTCAAAAATAAATAAACATTAAAAAAAATAAAAAAAAAATTATGCCATATACTGCTTGTTCCTCTTCCTTTTCCAAAAAAGAGAAAGGAACCCAGAAACAAAACCAAGGAAATCCTCCACAAAAGTAGGTAGAATAGTATCTTATAACAAACAGCATTTTTCTCTTTTATAAAATGGAAGGTGAACATGAGGAGGGTTTGTAAGGAGAGATCAAATGATTCTTCCGATGTCTCCTAGACAGAGTATTCTGAGGTCATTTAAGTTCACCTCAATATCTTTGATTAAAAAACAAGTTGTGGGGTATGGACAAAATCCAACGCAATTCTAAGAAACAACTACGTGAGTAATTATCATTGGAGGTTCAAGGAGAGTTGGCAAGATTTCGAATCAGGAGGAAATTCACACAGAAGTAGTCTGTGGAAAGTTCTGAATCATGAGTTCCAGACTTCTAGTCTTTCAGTTTTCCATATTTGAATAGAATGGATTAAAATGTTTTGATCCCAGAATTTTCCTTTTCTTTTTCTTCTTCTTCATCTTCATCTTCGACATCGTCTTCTTTTTCTTCTTTCTTCTTTCTTCTATTTATTTTACAGAAAGAGACCACACAAATGGGGGAGAGGGGCAGAGGGAGGGAGGGAGAGAGAGAGAGAGAGAGAGAGAGAGAGAATATCTTAACAGGCTCCACACTCAGTGCAGAGCCTGACTCAGGATTCGATCCCAAGATCCTGGGATCTTGACCTGAACCAAAATCTAGAGTTGGACACTCAACTTACTGAGCCACCCAGGCACCCCCAGCCTTTTCCTTTTCTTACCTTTCAACAGTGTCATCTTGATTTCCTTCTATTAAATTCTGTCTCTGCTTAGGAGATATTTAGGGTCTCTTGTCAGAAATATGTTCCGACCTAATAAGGTATTCTCCAAGGAAGACTGCCACTCATGAATGAAACAAATGAAAGTGTATAATGGAAAAAAAATCTATGATGTACATATTGGCAAGTGCCTCATGCTTTAGTATCTCTCCTTGGTCGTCTTCTTAAATGTTGCTGTCAGAATGCCAGCCTCATGGACTATATTTTTCAGGAATGGCTGTAATTCTTTTACTTCTGCCATATTTTATGCCTTTCACTGGTGTTGTTGGCATGGAGAGGGGGCTGGGAGAGAAGAGCCTCTTGTCACTGGGCAAATGTTTTGGAAAAAATGAAGTGAGGTTGAAGTTAATTGGCATACCTTTTTAGAAATTTCCTGAATTATTTCTATGGAAAATCAATTTGGGTTTTCTGCATTTTTGCCTGTGAGTCATGTCAGGCTTCCACAGCCACGCTCATGTGTGGGGAGGTGGGAACAGGGTCTGACCTCAGTCTAGGCACAGAGCGAGGAAGCTTTACAGGTTCATGGTGCTCGCAAATAAGGACAGGCAGCAGTGGGGGCGGGGAACCTCTTACTCACCAGTTTTCCCAACACACCTGCCTTCTGTGACCAGGAGGGCTGTGAATTACCTGGAGCTGGAGAACAGTTACCTCTAATGGCCTTTTGAGAATCTTTATTATCTGCATTTATGGCCTGGTTTGTGGACAGAGGTCAGAAGATCTTGTTCTGGGATATTCATTAACAGAACATTCATAACAGAACATTCTCTTTAAATGCAATACAGGAAAGTATTTAGAGTTAGCAGACTAGGTCGTTCATGGCCTAGATATAGAGAATGAATCGAAATAGCCCTCACTCATTTTTACAAAATGGAATATTACCAGTACTGCATCTCCGACTGTGTGAAAATGCGGACATTGCAAATTACGTAATTGCACGCTGTATATGGAAGCCCGACATCACCCCGAACTCAGAAAACACTGTCCTATAAAAACCTGCTTCTGCTGCCGGGTTCTTTCACTTTCATACTTGCAGCCTAGAACCAGCCCTTGAAAAGGCTTGTCTATGTGTGCGTGAAATAGTTTTCCCTTGGTGGTGGCTGTTGTGCAACATCATGCCTACTGCATTTGACTTTCTCACATTTAAAAACTAATAAACTACATAAACATAAAAGCGCTAAGTGTTAAAACCAACACCTCTTAGGAGTTTGTTTTTAATAAGCTTATGTAATTAACACCTTGCACTATATATTCCATTTGTTTCTTTTGAAACCTACAAAGAACAGGATGATACACACAAAGAAGGCAGCGCATAGTTAATATTGGCTTTTTGAATTATGATGGAGTCGTGGGTGTTGTAGAAATTAAGCCTTGCCAGTTACTTTCAAGTCTGAGAACCAAAGAGTCGGTCCATTACCTAGAGAACATGAAACCGAAACATAAAGCAACGTGTAAATTGTTTCTATTCCTCTTCCCAAGGGGCTGAGCATAGTGCCTGGCACAGTGCTTGCTGATTGATCATTTTATCGTTTCGATTCATTCACTGATTCAGTAAATTAGTTTCGAGATTCTTCTAGACGCTGCCCTAAACCCTGAACAGTGAACAAAACTTAGAAAACTCTCTGCCCTCATGGACCTTATACTTTAGTTGGGGGAGGGGGCTAAAACAGACACGAGTTCCACGCCAACTATTTTAAATTTCATTTCTATTTATTTATTTCTATTTTCTTGTAACTGTTTTTGAGAAAGAGAGAGAGTGCGTGTGCATGTGAGTGGAGGAGGGCAGAGAGGGGGAGGGACAGAGGATCTGAAGTGGCTCCGTGAAGATAGTAGCGAGCCTGACGCAGGACTTGCACCCTTGAACCCATGAACCGTGAGATCATGGCCTGAGCCGAAGTCGGACGTTCAGCCCACTGAGCCACCCAGGCGCCCCATATGCAAACTGTTTTAGGTGATGAGAGGTGAGGAGGAGAGAGTAGGCAGAGGACGGGGGTCAGAGACTGTGTGTGCCTGAGAGGTTGTCATTGTAGATAGGATGTGCTTGGGAAGCAGAGTTTCCAGTCCCCGCTGCGGCAGGTGGGGGAAGAGCCCTGCGGGGCGGAGAGAGGAGCCAGCTCCAAGGCCAGGCTAGCTGGTGGGCTGGAGGGGAAGCCAGGTAGTCGGTGTGGCCAGGCAATGAGCCGAGAGGCTCCAGATGGGGCACGGGAGAAGGGGGGGGCACAGGTGCCAGGGGCCTTTCAGTTCATGGGCGGGGGGGCGGGCTGCGGCCTTTACTCTGAGGCAGACTGGAGGCTTCTGAGTAGAGCGGCAGGATCAGACTTAGGTTCAAACAGGATGTCTCCGGCTGCTGTGGTTGCAGGGTTCCTGGGGTGAATGGGAGGCAGCCGCATGTTTGATTTCCCAGTGTAAAAGAGAGCTGTTGACTTGTGCTTTGCCAATGGAAAAACACAGCCCATCCTGACAGTCAGCATTAAAAACGAGGGGACTCTTTAAGAGACTTGCTAGAACTATGTTCATGACTTTTGTTTTTGTTTTCAGGCTCCCCCCCCCCACACTATGTGGCAATTAAAATAAAAATGTATCTTATCCACATCACAGAGTAAAAAGTGAAATTGCTCTTTTTTATAGAGCAGGTGAGAAGCCTGAAAAAGTTTGAGTAAGTGGGGTAGACATGTGACTAGTCTAGAAATCTAAGAGCATGGATAGGAAGGAGGGGACTATGTCCCAACAAACCCTGACCTATAAAACTGTTAAAAGAAACAAGATATGGCTGATAAGTACCTAAACACGTTCATTCTTCAATAGAAGTGAATTGCTCTGTAAGAAAAACGTTTATGGGGGAGCCTGGGTGGCTCCGTCAGTCAAGTGCCCGACTCCGGATTTTGGCTCAGGTCATGATCTCACGGCTCCCCGTGAGATCGAGCCCCACGTCGGGCTCTGTGCCTCCAGTGTGGAGCCTGCTTGGGATTCTCTCTCCCCGGCTCTCTCTGCTCTTGCCCCGCTTGAGCTTCCTTCCTCTGTCTCTCTCCAAATAAATAAACTTAAAAAGTATATCTTAGAAATTTTTAAACATTAGATGTCATGAAAAAGGCAGTGGTGATGTTAGTAAATTCTCAGCTTGTGAGCAAATTGGAAGAAATGAACATTTTCATTTTAGTGATAAGTGGCTTGGTAGAATGATGTAAATGCATCTTAGGTGGTGTTTTTTTGTTTGTTTGTTTGTTTTGTCCTTTTAGGTATAACATGCCTGTCAAGTTCACATTGTAACTCTCTAAAGGATGTGGTACAAAGCAAATAATCTTCACTCTCAACCTCCAAGATGTCTTTAATCTCCAAGTAAGAAGAGATCCATTGCTAAGGATGCTTTTTCAGGGAGCTGTCATGTTATATTCTTGGCAGTGGTGAAAATCTCCTATGATGAAAATTGAGATCACTTTGAGGGGAAATGATGTAGTTGGGGAAGAACTTTTCCTTCCCAAAGGATTGAAATAAAAGTATGGCCTTCATGTCACGTACTGCTTTATATGGTTGCATCCACAGATGGACAGACACACAGATGTAGATACAGGTAATACTCACCTATGTGCCTGGGACAACAAGAGTAATTCTGTGCGGCTGACATTCCCTTCATCTGCTTTTGCCTCTCTGTTACAGGTCAGAATGGGCACAGAATGAAGCCAGCAGATTTTCCCTGTTTACCCCACATTCACAAGTGGGCCTTTGAGTGCCTGAATAAAGTCCTTAGAGCACTGATGGTTATGAGTGTCCGTGAGATCAAGGGGATGGACAAAAGGGCACATGTCAGAAGCTAGGTCAGGAAATGCGCTTGAGGAGGGTTAGGGGTGCACTGAAGAGCTGTTTTTGGATTACTTGGAGTTTTTCCCGGGCAATGGGTGAGCTGGTTTCTCCTTGACTTTGGAAAGAAACGACCCAATTGGTGTCACATGAACGAAGAGCTCTAAAATAGCCTCAGGTAAATAGGAACAGACAGGTTTCTGTTCAGCCGGCCATAGCTCATTCCCAGAAAGGGAACGTGCTCGTTTCCTTGGCCTCAGCATTGCTGTAGTATTTGCTCTTTGATACCACCTGACCTGGCAGCGTTCCAGGTGTGTTTTCCTACTGGTCTCCCTTGGGGATTGAATGGAAAGGATTCAACTGGATACATTCCTGATACATTCAGTGCCTTTCTATATAGTCTTTGTTTCGAGATACTTACTTGCCTTTTCTTTTTTTTTTTTAATGTTCATTTATTCTTGAGACAGAGAGAGACAGAGCATGAGTGGGGGACGGGCAGAGAGAGAGAGAGGGAGACACAGAATCAGAAGTGGGCTCCAGGCTCCGAGCTGTCAGCACAGAGCCTGATGCGGGGCTCGAACCCATGGACCGCGAGATCATGACCTGAGCCGAAGTCGGATGCTTAACCCACTGAGCCACCCAGGCGCCCCGCTTACTTGCCTTTTCTGTCAGGGTGTGAGGAGAACGTTCAGCCTGTAGTGACCTTGGGCCCATTGCACTGCGGAACTTTCTTGTTAATCTTCCTGGTATAAGGATCTTCCATTGGATTCCAACAAGATCCATGACCGTCAACGTGCTGAGAATTATCAGCAGTAAGTGGAAATAATCAGAAATCATTTCTGCACATGAAGAATCCTCAACCTGGGTTTCCTTCTTCTTCTTCTCTCCTGACTCCCGTCCTGCCACACCTCTGCACCAAATCTTCAGCCACCTGGGTAGCTTTTCCTCTTGGAACAGGTTAGGTAGACTGTCTCCTGACTCAGAGGAATTATATTTGTGGTGCCTTCTGCCTGGAAATGTATTTCCCACCCGCTCTCCTCATTCCTTATGTGTTGTTATTTCTAACGATGTATTTCACGTTTGATTGTCTCACTCAGTGGACTCAATTGCTATTGTAAGGTTGGTGGGGCCAGAGACTGAGACTACAATCTCACCATTATATATGAAAATCCTGAATGAATGTTATGAGACCCTCAGGAAGCAAGGAGATCAGCTCTACTGACCTTCCTTCCTTCCTTCTTCCTTCGATAGACACTTCTTAGGTGATTGCTAAGTATCATTGTGATGGTGTTAGGTGCTGAGGTTGCAAAAATGAGTAAGACCCAGTTCCACCTTCAAGGAGTTTAAAGTCCGGGGATAACAACCATGTAAATTAAGTAAAAGTCACTTTTCAAAGATGTCCTAAAATAGAAAATTTCAAATATATACAACATTAGCATATTTTAAAGAAGCCCCATATTCCAGCACTACCATTAATCAGTCACTGCCAGTCTTGTTTCGTCCATGTCTGCTCCCACTTTTTTCCTCTCCCTCCTTGACTTTGAAGCAGATCGCAGACATCAGGCCATTCCATTTGCAGGTGGAATGTGTGATTTACAGTGACGCAGTGGGAAGGTCACGTGCCGGTCACGTGCCATTCACGGCCCATTGTGAAGGATGGGCTGCCGTCTGTAGGGTCAGTAGGGCGAAAGCGGGTCCGGGCAGAAGAAGCCACAAGGAGGAGCGCTGATGATACGGTGCTGCTGCCTGTACTGGTTTGATCTGGCCCAAACTGGTATATGGATAGGGAGGTGGAACCATGGGAGCAAGTCTATAAAGACAGGCAGTTCCAGGTAAAAAGGTGCTTGTTTTGTATCCAACAGACCAACGCTGTCAAATCCTCCCTGGGAGACATTTTAAAGTTCTCAAGATTTGGGGCGCCTGGGTGGCTCAGTCGGTTGGGCGTCCGACTTCGGCTCAGGTCACGATCTCACGGTCTGTGAGTTCGAGCCCCGCGTCGGGCTCTGGGCTGATGGCTCAGAGCCTGGAGCCTGCTTCCATTCTGTGTCTCCCTCTCTCTCTGCCCCTCCCCCGTTCATGCTGTGTCTCCCTCTGTCTCAAAAATAAATAAAAACGTTAAAGTTCTCAAGATTTATATTTGAAAAGTGACAGTGGGCATGGCGCATAGAGTGGGTTGCAAATGAGATGAGATTGGAGAGAGGGTAAGTAGCTTGGGGAGTTCTGTCCAAGGCGTGAACACTGCTCGGATGAACATGGAGAGACATTTTGAGACCCTTGAGACTAGGAGAGATATTAGAGAAGACATGTTATACTAACATCGACTTATGTATGACACATTAGTATAATTTAAGTTATATTAGTCATAGTGATCTCTTCCTTTGGGGGTAAGTGAATGACTCCTGAGAGTCTGGCATCCGTGGAACTGGTTGATGCTAATCTCTGGAATACTGGAATCAGGAACGAAAGTTTGGGGGGTTGGAGAGTTCACACTGAGTACCCAGGAAAAGGAGGCGTGGGCAGCTGTCGGCAGCTAAGGAGGTGGATGAGAGTTTTGAGAACTTATCACAGTATAAGGGGGCACCCACGTACTTTAGTAAAGTACAGGCCATCTGAGCGGTGTCCTCAGGCTTGCTATAGCCATGTGAATTTTCTTGATAACGCCCTGTAGGCATTACCTACCAGTTCTTAAAAATCTAGAACTTCGGCAACTCAACGCTGGTTCTATAACAGTGAATGGTTACAGGCATGATGCCTGTTGTCAGTTTTGATCAGGTCACCATGACCTCTCAATCTCTCTTAGCCTTCCTTAAGTGCATTCCATGGAAATCAACCATGGTCAAATCCAGTTCTGACTCCTGTGTTATCACCCCCCGCCACCCGACTCTGCAAGCCATGGCAGAATACCGTTTTCTTAAAATATGGGAAACCCTCAAATATTGTACAAGGTTTAACAACATAACCAGAAATTTGAGGATTGTTGTGAGATTAATATATTCATTTCCAAATGGCTCAGAATATTATAGGTCACTTTTTTTAAACCCGGCATCAGATCCTGACTGGCCAAATGCTTGAGAATGCTCATACCCTCATGATCATGTGCCGAAGGCAGCCAGAGAAACTGTCAAGTGTGATTCATACTCATCAAAATCTGTGAATATGGTCAGAAATTGTGACTTCATTTCCACCAAACTAGCTCGTTCATTGCCACCCAGCTAGCTCACTCTGCTGTTCTTTCCAAATCTATGATTCTATTAAGCTCAGGGCAGTTTAGAAATGAGAAATGAGTTCAGTCCGAAATTGCCATCTGCTAATTCCACATGCCCATTTTGAGAGTGAATCTATACCGGAATTTTTTTTTTTTTTTTTTTTTTTAACAAATTGTCAACGTTCCAGTCACTTCCCTTCAATTTCAAGTTCTGAAGGTTCCTGTGACATGTTCTTTTGTGCCGATGATAGCTCAGCAAATTAGATCTTCCAGAGTCTTTAATTCCAAAAAGACCTTACACCGAGCACAGTCTAGTAAACCCCTTCAACAGATTTCCATGACTTAACCATATGACTACATTAAAATAAACTAAAAAGCATACTTTGCTTTTCTGTTAATAATAAACATCCGTGTTTCTTGATTTTACATTGAATATTTTGCACCTAGTGTAGCGTCTGGAGTGTCCTAGGTGTTCAATAAATATTATTGGAATTGATGGGATACTGTATTAGGTATTGATGATTGAAACGCATATTAATTTTATAGCCTTGATCACTTTCTTCATCGTACCTGATCATTAATGTGACATCAGAGATCCAGCACACCCTCCCCATGAGGGATACAGAGGAGGCCTTTTTAATCCCATTTTGTTGTAGCTGCTCCTCTCTATGGTCAGGAAACGGAGTTTTCCTACTTAGACCGAGCTTTTCAAATTCCTTCTGAGTTGATAACTAGGGATTCCTAGTTTGTGTGAGATTCTGGCAGTACATTTTTTAGAAAAACGTTTATTTATTTTTAGAGAACGAATTGGGGAGGGCCAGAGAGAGAGGGAGACACAGAATCCAAAGCAGGCTCCAGGCTCTGGGCTGTCAGCACAGAGCTCGAGGCGGGGCTCGAACCCACGAACCGGGAGATCATGACCTGAGCCCAAGTCGGATGCTTAACAGACTGAGCCACCCAGGCGCTGCCACTCCCCCGCCCCGTGTCCATTTTTAATGTAAATAGATGTAGTCTATATTAATAAGTACTTAGAGTTGTAAGTCGTTTATAAATAATTCTGTCAAAGATGTCCCATGCCCTAGTTTTTGTTGTTGTTTGGTTTTCGTTTTGCATTTTGTGTGTGTGTCTGTTGGTTTTGTTTTTGGTGTTTTTCCTCAGGCCTGTGAAGGCCACTTCCTTAGAAGCAGTTGTTGAGAGAGTGCTGGGAGGGAGGGAGCCTCAGTGCTGCCTGCCTGAGGCCTTCCTTCCCCAGGGCTGGGTTTATGCTAAGCAGAGACCTCTGTGCAGAATAGTGGGGGCCTGGGGCACCAAGGTTATATTTGCCAAGGCAAGAATTAGAGGGCCTGGCAAGGTCTAGGGTGTTCTGGAGAGGGGGAGTGGAAATGTGAAGTCAGCCCTCCAGCCACCTGCCACGTGGGTGTGCCCCCCCACCCCCGCCCCCCAGGGCTTTTCATCACCACCAGCATGACCTAATACGGTCCCTTTAGTGTATGTTTTTGGTTGTCCTGTGTAAAAAAACTTCTTCCTGAGACAAACTGTATTCCCGCCCAGACCATCTGCAGAAATGCTAGGAGCGACATACCTCAGAGAAAAATATTCGAGATCATGGCATATTCAGTGACTCTCTCCACGAATGACATGGCAGGATGGGGGTAAGCGAGCTAGTGCCGGGAGCCTCACAGATGCAGTGAGGCCGAATGAGGAAACCAGAATTAAAGTCTTTTCTATGGCGGCAACAATTTCACCGGAACGGATGCTGAAAGCATTTATCACCTCCAAATCTTTAAAGAAGCTAATTAAGAAGGAAAACGCAGAGGGGCGCCTGGGTGGCTCAGTCGGTTAAGGGTCCAACTCCGGCTCAGGTCATGATCTCACAGTTCATGGGTTCGAGCCCTCGAGCCCCACATCGGGCTCTGTGCTGACAGCTCGGAGCCTGCTTCCGATTCTGTGTCTCCCTCTCTCTCTGCCCCTCCCCTGCTCACTCTCTCTCTGCCCCTCCCCTGCTCACGCTGTCTCTCTCTGTCTCTCAAAAATAAATAAATGTTAAAAAAAAAAAAAAAAGAATGAAAACACAGAGTGAAAGTCATTCAGGAAATCGGGCTGCGTTGTTATTGCAGTGATTTCTTCCAGTGGACTTAGCTTGTCGGGGACTGAATACTGATATATTCAGCTCCACCCCTCTCCAGAACAACAAGGAGCAATGTAAATAGAACGTATAATTTATATTATTCAAAATGTATATATACTTATTATTATAGACCAAAAAAGGTAGAGACACACTAAATAAATGAGCCAGGAGTCTGTTCTCTTTCTTCCCCTCAACGTTGAGGATTCAGAGCAACACTTGGAGTTTTCCCTTGGGGCTCTGTCTTTATAGATACAGAAAAATAGCAGGATTACAGGTTCATTTGCATTCATTTGCATGCGATCTGCATACAACAGCACAGATTACATTGTATTTCTGGGTGTTTTCAGGACTTTTGTCTTCTTTTTTTTTTCCCCTCCATAAGCCTGTCAGGATACCCTACACCATAAACGACATCTGGGAAAGAAGAGAGCAAAAATAACCAAAGTTAACGATACAGATGCTTTCTGTTTTCATAGTACTTTGAGTTTTTACATTTTCCAGAGACAGAAGTACGTTGGGTTAAAGATCAGAAAAGACTGCTAAGTCAGTCGTTACGAGAACAGTGCTGCTTCTTTTCTCCTTAATTGCGACAGCAGTCCCCCCCCCCCGCCCCCATCTGAGTTGTTGGGTACAAATGCCCCGTATCTCTGCATTTTTATGTTGGCTGCATAAAAGATGAGTGTTTGGTGTGCAGTGGCTTCGTGGGAAGATTGCACAGGGTCCGTCTTCTGTTGACCTGCCCTGGGTAGTGAGACCACCGACCCAGTTTAAATCCATACCAATTGAAGTGGATGGTCATATGGGAAAGATGCCGTGGCCTGGTTTTGCAGGAAGAAAAGGAAAGAGAACTTGAATTTGCATGGGTTTTCTTCCTTTTCTTTTCTTTTTAGCTGCATATGGGGAAATTCTTACAAAAAGATCGGGTGACACATTTTCATAATTTACTTAAATTCTTTGGAGGAAATAAGATTTCCCCCTGTTCCTAAACTTGAACCCATATTCCTTCAGCCTCACGCATGAGAACCAAAGGCGAAAAATAAGAAATGAGACAAATTAGGCGAGCAATGACTCTAGAGCAGAAACCTTGAACACCTTAAGAGAAATAGAAGTTTAAAAAGAAATCGATTGCAGTATTTTAATAATTGTATCTGTTAGAATGAGCATAGAGAGCGTTTACTATTTTGCAACTTGAGTGCCTCTTGACATGAGCACTGTGGGTGTTGGGTCAGACATAACCTCACATTCCAGAAAGAAAGATGCATTAGGTGTGGTGGTATTAACATCAGCTGCATCGGTTAAATTCCCTACAGCCTAATATGGAAATATTTTGATGGTTTTATTTTTTTAACCTCTATTTTTGAGAGAAAGAGAGAATAAGCAGGGGAGGGGCAGAGAAAGGAGACACAGAACCTGAAGCAGGCTCCAGGCTCCGAGCTGTCAGCACAGAGCCCGACGCGGGGCTCGAACCCGCGAACCATGAGATCGTGACCCGAGCCGAAGTCGGACGCTTCACCGACGGAGCCACCCAGGCGCCCAGAAGCAAATGTTTTCACCGAATAGGTCTGCGCTATCTCAAGAACAAGTTGGGCGGAAATGATGCCAAGGTTTCCAGATAGTCCGGAAAGAGCATGGGTTTTGAGTGGAGGAAGAGAACATCGTCTCGTGGTTCATTGGTTCCATCTGATTGGGGCAAACAGGATTCCTTCCTGGGGATGGCAGACAAGACCTACTTTTTAAAATCCCGTTCTTTTATTCTTTTGCCTCTCTTGGCACTTACATCACCAAGGCTGCTGAAAGTGGAAATTTTGGGGACTTACTGCACATCTGGAAAGTGATTTGGGAAAACACAGGGGCAGCTGTGCCACACCGCTCTAAATCATTGTCTGCCGGGCCCCAAGTCCGGGTCGGACGTTGCCACATGCTTCAGGGTGTCAAGTGTTTGCTGTCTTTGGCCTGGGTTGAGTTGAACAGCCGCCTTTTTTCTCATATCTTTTCCAGGCCCCGGCGTTACTGGGGAATTTGGGGTGATCTGGGCTGAGGGATAGGGACTTAAACTTTTTCACTAGTGGCAAAGAACACGTCTGATCGGCAGCTTGGAAACTTGAGAACCGAACAGTTGATGTTGAAGGTATTGCTAGGAAAAAGGAGGGGTGGGGAAGTGATTTGAAAAAAAGCTATGTAAATAATGGCTTACGAACTTTTTTGGAGTGGACTTGACTGATCCAAGAAAACCGGTGATCGTGTTAAGTTGTACGGTTCGACTGGCTGTTTTTTGAGAAGCCAGAATTCAAGGTCGGAGTGCCTTGGCTAAAACAGTACAATTCTTAGTGCCTCTGTGATGGGGCCGGGCGGCGGGGGGAGGGAGGGAGAGAAATTTTCATTTAAGAACGGCAAGCTATAGGAAAGTGCGTAGCTGTAACCTCTACGGGCTTTAACAAGTTCACTCAGGTATTAGAAGATACAGGTTTTGTAGTTGGTCAAAGGCGACAGGTATGTTTCCCTTCCTGGATGGATGAAGGTGGAAGTTTCTGGATGGAGACAGGATAGCCTCATACTCTTGATAGACTTGACATAACTCTGAAGGGCCCCAGGACTTCAGGGGCCCCAGCTGTTGTGGGCAGTGGCAGAATCCAGGCAGTAACTCATAAGAATGGGTCCTCAGGTGATATGGCTATAAACCCTGTTTCCCCCCACCTTCCAACACGTGCTTTGAAGGGAGCTCCTTGGTCCTTCCCAGTATGTACCGGGGGCGGGGACTAAGGAAATATGAGGATCTTGAAGAGTAGGGGGACCATGAGGACTTTGTTTCTTTGAAGTTTAAGCAAAAATGCTGGGTTAATAGAAGGCAGCCGGCCCCGCAGCTGCGGACTCAAGCCCATGCTTCAGCGGGCACTTTGCTCCCATAGTCCTGGCTGTGAGTAGTAGTTGGTGGTCAGAACTCAGTTCAGGTGTTGGGCCTGAGGTGTGTGTGGGGTGGGAGAGGGCCTGCTCCAAGGGGAAAGTGGTCGTTGTAGGAAGCTGCTTGCTTCTCTCTGGCTCCTCTGGGCCTCGCAGGCAGTGGCTCTCTCAGCTCCTTCCTCATCGGGGCCCGACTGGGGAGCAGAGGTGAGGTGAAAGGCCCTGAGAGCTGGGCTGGCAAGGCGGGGGTTTATTTTTTCAGCTGGGTGATGGGGTGGCATGGGGGATTCTCCGAGGAGGGGAAGCCAGTCAGATCTGTTTAGCAAGGTCACTTCGGTGGCGGGGTCGATGGCAGATTGGGCAAAGTGGGGAAACAGATGAGAAAACCCGCCAGGGGGTTGTGGGTTTCCGTGCTGTGGCCCACGGGGTACATGTCGTAGGGCCGAGGCGAGTCAGGACAAACCTTAGGATCATAATTTGATTCATCATGCCAGATTTCAGAAACCTCACTTTAAGATACTCTGGCTTGGCTTCCTCCCCCCTGAGTGATTCTGGTTTCAGGCAGTTTCCTTTGCTGACAGCAGGAAAGCAGAGACCAGCAGGCTGACCACCTCTGGGCCTTTCCTCAGAGGCCCAGCAGCAGATTTCTGCCTTGACCGATATTACTTCCCTCTTGGAAACTTGACGGTAAACACAATGAATAGGAGGCTAGGCCCCCAGAGCCTCTGTGTCTGTCCAGCTTGTTGTCTGAGACGGACGGACGACCAAATGAAGGAATGACTTTTGCCCAGACATGTTCAAATGCTCAAACGTCTCCTTCCTAGATCTGTCCTGGGGACTTGGACACGATTACCTCAAAGGAGAACATTTTCTTGGGGTGGGGGGGAGGGAGAGGTTTTTTTCTAAAATATCATTTCTTTTCATTTCTGTTTCTCCTGTACGTGGGTTGCATAAGATCAGTAAGTGCAGACGCGGGATAGAGGTGATCGCTCTGACCCAGGCCTCCTGACAAGGCCTGAAGGTCTTTCGCGGAAAGGCTTTGGGAGAACTCTTAACTTCCCCAACCCCACCAGCATCTGAGTGTGTTTGCGTGTTGAGACAGGGCTGTGGACCGTAAAATGGAAAGCGTGTGCACCTTCTAGGCTCCCTGAAAGTTGCGTTTCCTTGGTTGGCTTGGTAGGGCCATTTATTCTTACCGAAGAAAGGACACGTCGGGAGGTAAACAGGGGAGGGCAAATGTCTTTATGAAGAAATGGCATAACTGACAAATGTATGCAGTGTGTGTCCTCCGTATGTATGTGTTCAGACACGCATTCGAGGCCTCGACTGCGCTAAAGGAAGACTATAGTCTGAAACATTCTCTTGTAGTGAACATGAGTAGCTAAGCAAGTTTTGAGCACTTACTGTGTGCCAGGTGGACCATGTTACTTCACCGCTTCTCCTGGGGAGATAGGTTCCGTACTATTCCGGTGTTACCGGAGGTTATCCGTCCAGAGGTTATCCGTGCTATTCCAGAGTTCCCAGAGCTTAGGAAACACGCCTCAGGCCCCTGAATTGTGAGCGGCCGCTGAGCTGAGTGTGAACTCAGGAACGTGGGCTCCGGAGCGGCTGCCGGGGCCACAGACCTGTTCCTTCTTTAGGTGAATTTGTTAACGTGTGTGCTTCTCGCTTGTGTACTTGGAATAACTCAAGGAATAGGGTTTTTTTTTTTCTTTTCAAGGGTCTCAGGGAGGCACAGGTGTGGTTCGGAGGCGGCGTCCCTCACGGGTCCTCAGCCCTCCGCTCGCAATCAGAATTCCCCGGAGTGGGGTCCTGGCGTCGGGACTTCTAAGGAGGCTCTGGTGCAGCCACGGATGGGGCTTCGGGGAGCCTCTTGCCCCGACAGTGCCTCTTCTGAAGGTGCCCGCCTGGGGGTTTCTTAGCCCTGCCAGGCGGGCAGACGTGTGGGTTTCAGACCGCGGCCTTGGCCGCCGGCAGTCCTGGGTTGGAGTTCTGCCTTCTTTGCTTGTTAGCCCTAGACCCGGTGGGCACTCACCTTCTCTGAGTTACTGTAAAGGCGAGCACATAGTTCCTGTGTCCCCCGTGTCCATAGCTGACCGGAGGATTTGGAGGTGGCGCCCATACTCCCCACTTAACGAATACCGGCCGTTCTTAGTGTAAATGCTGGGGGGAGGGGCACCAAAAGCTGTAGGTCTTCGTGCCGGTGTACTCACCGCCTTTGTTGTTTTCCTGTTTTTTTCTCCTGCTGCCCGCCTCGCCCTCAGGACGGCTCCCTGGGAAACATCGATGACCTGGCGCAGCAGTATGCAGACTATTACAACACCTGTTTCTCCGATGTCTGCGAGAGGATGGAGGAGCTGCGGAAGCGGAGGGTCTCCCAGGACCTGGACGTGGTGAGTGGGCGGCACGGGGAGGACGCTGCTGCCTGGCGGGGCCGCTCGGTGTCCTGCTCCCGGTCCATCGCCCCCTCGCGATCCAGCGCCCCCTCCCGGTCCAGCGCCCCCTCCCGGTCCAGCGCCCCCACCCGGCCCAGCGCCCCCTCCCGGTCCAGCGCCCCCTCCCAGTCCAGAACCCCCTCCCGGGGTCCGGTCCAGCGCCCCCTCTCGGACCCTCTGACCGGCTTCCTTGTGCCTGGACCGTCTGTCTGCAGGCTGCTGCCCTAGTTTGGGGTAAAAAGTTCAGGTCCCAGAAGATTAATCACCCAGTTCTGTGGTGACCAAATAAATGCATATTGGCTGGGGCAGCATGACCGAATATTTGTATTCGTTAAAAGGCTAGATTTTATTTTTTAACTTAAGTAAAAGGAATGTTTTTACTCCTGGCCAGTGTACGCTACATTTTCATGGACTCTAAGCCCAAAGAATGTCGAGGGTAGGTCTTTCCTTCTGTCCTTTGCTCCCTTCCTTTTTTTTTTTTTTCTTTTTTTTTTTTTTGAAGAATAAAATTTAAAGCAGCCAGAAACCACCCTCATCTCTCACCTGGTAATTAGCATGCTGGTATTTTAGCAGATCTCTGCTCAGTGTGTTTTTATATCAGCAATATAATTCTTGCCTTTTTATTTAATATTTTATTATAGTTCCTCCATGTCATTAAGACCTCTTCATAATCACCGTTTTCCACGGCTCCGCTCTCTCACTGAGGTGTCGAAATTCATTCGGCTGTTTTTGTGAAGACCTTTATGTAGGGTTAGTGCGACATTTAAACTTGCATTTGACAGATAAGTAAATAAATAGCTTAGGTCTCTCTCTGTAATCTACATGTGTGCTAGTGTTTCCAGGTAGTACATTTGCTGCAACAGATCTTACTGAAGCTTCTGCATTTGTTAATTTAAATTTTCGTCATACATCCTATTTGGGTTCCTTGTGATTCGGTGCTTTTCAGATTGTTTTATTTCACTGTGGTGACCCCTTCAGGAAGGGGAGGCAGAACTCTCCATGTCTCCACATCCAGGTCAACTCCTTTTTGATCATCTTCTAGATTTTGGAGGGGAGAAGGGGCCTCTATGGATCTGTTGTGAATAAGATTCTCTCTGCCTTTAAAAAAAAGTTTGAAAACTGCTGATTCACTTGTATCCTTTTTTTTTTTTTAAATTTTCATAAATCTGCTTAGGGTAGGAATTAAAAAAAAAGCAATAATTAAGAAACTAAGAACAGATCGTTCTTTAATTAGTAATTCCTTTTATGTTATAAAGGACCTATTATATAATGGACCCAACAACTAGTTTAGGCACCTCAGTTATTCTACAAAGGGGCGTGATTCACTTCTACAGTAGGACTCTGGCATTCCTGTGTATTTTAATTTCTTTCCCTAATTCAACCTAAGTGAAGATTCCTTAGGTCAGGAGTAACAGCATATGACTGTCAGATAATTATTGATTCTTTTTCCTTTTTGTTCACCGAGTTGTTGGCAGTGGTGGTAAGAGTATAATCGAGTTGATTGAGCCCGAGAAGCATCGGTTGGGGGCCAAGAGCCACTGTCCTGGGAGCCTGACTCTGTGGCCCAGGCAGGCACAGACGACATCATTGCCAAGGCCGTCTTTCTTATAACTTTGTCCTCTGGCATGTGTGAATGGCAGGGTTGTTTCCTTTTTTTCAAATATTTTTTAGTGTTTGTTTTTAAGAGAGAGAGAGACAGAGCACAAGTTGGGGAGGGGCAGAGAGAGAGGGAGCCACAGAGTCCAAAGCAGGCTCCAGGATCCGAGCCATCAGCACAGAGGCCGATGCGGGCTTGAACCCACAAACTGTGAGATCATGACCTGAGCCAAAGTTGGACGCTTAACCGACTGAGCCACCCAGGCGCCTCCCCTCCCCCCGCTTTTCCTTTTTTAATTTTTTTTTAATGTTTAATTTTGAGAGAGAGAGACAAGTTGGGGAGGGGCAGGGAGAGAGGGAGCCGTTTCCTTTTCTTAACAAAAGTAACCTCACGTGGGAGAAGACTCGATTAAAATTAATTAGGCTCTTCTTTTGGGGCATAGTTAATGAGAAAAGACTTTTGGGGGGGCAAGATGGCAGCGGAACGACGACGTAAAAGTTGAGCTGAACTCTTGGATATCGTAATTTTGACTTTGAACGGTAGCCCGGCAGCATGCTTGGTGGCTTCCTTTTGGAAGAAATGGTGACATTTGCCATGTGAGGAAAGGATTGCTGTGAATTGGTAGGTGATCCCCGGCTCTTGCCAAAATTCTAGCTGGTTAAGAGTTGGGGTCCCCATAATCCTCGCAAGGTGTTTAGGAACCTCGGAGGGCAGCGTCTAGGTAGGGAAGAAAGCCTGTTTGGCAGTGGGGCAAATAACTTCCTCCCGGTTAGACAGATGGGCCTAATTTGGTGTGCTCGGTTCCAGAGCTGCAAAAGACAGTCTGGGGGGGAAAAAAAAAACCTCCGGATGAGCTTAATTAGTTCTCATCAAAGGTGCAGCAATGTAGTAGTGGGTAAAATTGATGGGAGCTCATTCGAGCCAGGCTGGAAACTTCATTCACTCCTTAGACTGTGGTTTGTGAGAAAAGGAAGATCCCAGATGGGCACATTCAGGTTCTCTTTCTATGAAATCGCAGGCAGGTTGCAGAGGTAGGTATAGGGGAGCTCGTAAACCGTGGACCGTCAGGTTAGATGCCACGCGTCCCGTGTGTCATTTGCGTGCTTCCGGAGTCTAGAAGTCCATGTTAGATGCGTCTTAAGCTGTTTTGAGGTCATCCGTCATTCATTCAGGCCGGGTATGCAACCATAGCTCCATATTCAAAGTTCCCTCTCAGGGTGGTTAGCTCATCACAGACTGAGTCCTGATGGGAACTCATTTTCTTGGAAAGCTGTCACTTTCACCCCATAATGCTGCCTTTTGCTGCATTATTCTATGGTTTTTATTCATTTTATTGCATATTGTTCCACTTTCAGACAAGTAGACCAATTCCTTCCCTGCTCTCTCGGCTGTTGGTGCAGCTTTGGGTCTGAGGGCCTGTGACTTACTACTTCCTTTCTGTGTCAGTAAGCAGTCCCGTGAAAGCTGAATCGAGGTGGCTTGGGAAAGAAATAATCCACCAAAAGCAGTAAGAAGAATACATTCGGAGCCTCAAGCATCTTCTACGAAAATAAGTAGCATTAAGTTTGTCGTGTCTGCTGTAGAAAAAGCCATTCGAGGCAACCTTGAATACTGGGAGATTTGAATGACAGGTTGAAACAGCTTATGACTTTGTTTCGTTTCAGATTCTCTGGGTGAATTTTGGCAATGGAGGGAATATTCAAAGATAGAGCAGACATTTAGATATCCGTGTTTGGCTTTAAAAGTCGAAAAATGTGTTGTCTTTAAGAGCTAATTACATGTCAACTGGAGAACAAACCAACCAAAAAGACGCCCCTGCCCACAGAGATGCTTGACTTAACCCTGGAAAATATAAGGTTTTGATAATTATGTTAGTAATTAACTTTCTGGACCGGATACCAAGCTACTTTTCCAGGACCTAATCACCCGGCTCCCAACTAGAATAAAGCACTTACTTGATAAAGTGTTTTTGGGGGCCAGTTAGTTTAGATGAAGGCAACAGAGAGTACAGATGGGTGAAAATTCAACAGTATAAACAGGGATTATGATTCAAATTTATAACTATGGAGAGAGTTTTTATTTAGCACCAAATGGGCCCTAAAGGAACGTATGTCTGGACCACAGCCTTTGCCTCTGCTGGGGATTGGGACATTAGTGCTTGTGAACAGCAGGGAAGTTGCCCATATTTCCATACATTTGGCATATCCCTGAGCCCTGTGTGTTTTTTTGGCTGGGCGAGTCTGCATTTGGAAATGATACGGCTTTCCAAGTCCATAATGGGCCCATCTCTAGTGATGCTAAGCCTGACATCTGTCAAAGTGACACCGTGTCCAGGAAAGGGATACAGGCAAGGTGGGCGATTATTACTGGCCATATCAACTTCCTTGGCATCTGTGAGGTTGAGTCTGCTTGGGTGTTGACAGAAAACAGGTTTGTGTGGTTGCTGGTGAGGCATAGCCCTGATGAAGGAGTCCCTACCTACAGGGGGACCCTGTGGACGACGTCAGCCAAAGCCCTCCTCGGGCTCTGTGCCAGATCATTATCACATCTGTGTGTGAGCCAGGAAATGGGAGCCCAGGTAAAGACTTTAAGGACCAGGAACCTAAATTAAAATGTTGCATCATAGAACAGAGAAATGTGACCTCAAAACCATTGCCGATGGTGTAGGAACCATTCTGGGGTGTAATTGTTGTTCCTTGAAGTTCATTTAATCTTTCCAGATGTAATTCTGGACTAAGAGGCAGTAAGAGCGATATCTGTCATGACTGTGGTGCTTGTTGGGGCTTCCTCAGACTATACCAGCCCAAGCCTAAGCCCACGCGGGAGTCCCAGCTCTTGTGTTTGGTACAGTGGCAAAGGGTGTGAGAAACACCGGTGGAAAGAGGTGGTGGCACTTGGGGCCCAATTCTGGCTTTTGTTTTTAGCTGGCAAATTGTGTAACCTCTCCACTCTCCACGCCTCAGTTTTCCCATCTATAAGATGGGGGTAAAAATATCTCCTGAAGGTATTGTAAGAATTAAATGAGAAAACTGCTATAAAGGACCTGAAACATCATTGTAAGTGACCTGTAACTGTTCGTTTATTTCCTTTCCCTTCTATTCCTAATTCAAAACCCCCCTGGAAACACTGAAGATTATCTGTTACTTACATTTCATTAATGGATATTCATATGATTGCAGAGAGTCTTTTTAGTTTGTTTTTTTTTTTTTGAGAACTAAACAAATATAAACATCATAATATATCACACTTCTGTGGCTCTTACCCAGCTTCTACAGTTTTTAGCATTTTGACGTTCCTACTTTATCCTTACTCCCCACACCCACTTGACTGTTGTTAAATTTTTGAAGTTCTTCGAGAGGTTAAATTTGCATATTGAAATGCACCAATCTCAGCTCTACAATTTTGGCAAGTGGGTGCATCCAGGTCATGCACACTCAAGCATGATACAGGACGTAGTCACCACCCCGCAAAATTTCCTCGTGGCCCTTCCCAGCAAGTCCTGGTTTGAGGACAAAGATTTTTGTCTGTCGCTTCTGTATTCCAACATCGAGAAGATTCATGCTGTGTAAGAGGTGCGCAACAAGTATTTAAGTTCGTTTATGTCTGTAATTATTAAAAAAATGTTTTAATGTTTATTTTTGAGAGGGAGAGAGAGAGACAGACAGACAGAGACAGAGATACTGTGAGTGGGGGAGGAACAGAAAGAGGGAGACACAGAAACCGAAGCAGGCTCCAGGCTCTGAGCTGTCAGCACAGAGCCTGACCTGGAGCTTGAACCCACAAACTGTGAGATCATGACCTGCGCTGAAGTTGGACACTTAACCGACTGAACCACTCAGGCACCGCATATTTTTAAATACATCTTTTTAAGTTTATTTATGTATTTTGAGAGGGAGGGGTCGGGGCAGAGAGAGAGAGGGAGAGAGAATCCCAAGCAGGTTTTACACTATCAGCACAGAGCCTGATGCAGGGCTTGAACTCATGAACCATGAGATCATGACCTGAGCCGAACTCAAGAGTAGGATGCTTAACCGACCGAGTCACCCAGGTGTCCCCATTTTTAAATATTTTATGAACGTCAGGCCTGTATCTGAGATTTTGCCTTTCCAGAAAGACAGGTAAAAGATGTTTTCCCCGTCAACAGAGAGGTCACAGTTTTTGTTTTTGTTTTTTAAGTTTATGTATTTATTTTGAGAGAGAGCAAGGGAGCTCATGTGAGTGGGGGAGGGGCAGAGAGAAAGGGAGAGAATCCCAAGCAGGCTCCATGCTGCCAGCGCAGAGCCCAACAGAGGGCTTGGTCTCACGAACTGTGAGATCACAACCTGAGCCAAAATCAAGAGTTGGACGCTTAACTGACGCTTAACTCACCCCTAGAGAGATCACAATTTAGTGGGGCCGTTAGATAAGTAAACAGACTGTTAAGATGCTGTGCAGGAAGATGTACAGAGAAAAGCCCTGACTGAGTGTAGGAAAGTCCCAGAAGGCTTCCCGCACGAGGTGATACCCAGGCACCAACATTAAGGACACAGAAGATTAACCTTATTTGGGGAGGGGGGGTAGACGGTGCGGAATAACTTAAGGCAAAGGTCACAGTTTGCCTTAAGGCAAAGGTCAAAAATTGGGAGAGAAGATGTGGTGTTTACAGGCAATTGCAAGAGGTTTACTGGGGCTGAAACCTAAGGCAGAAATGCCGTGGAGGAAAAGATACATGCTCGTCTTTCACAGGTCTTTGGATTAGTAGTAATATAAAAAGATAGGAGGTTCTCACTCATCACCGTTCAGAAGACAAAACAAAAATAATTGCCATTGCACAACGGTTGACTGGCTGGGTCAAGGTGAACTTGTGCTTCCCCACAGACAGCAGACTTCGTCCAGTCTCTGGGGTGGGGGCAGGGGAGTTGTTGTTTTATTGAGATGGCAAAGCGTGTGGAAAACAGGTTTCCCGTGCCGCCTGAACATTCCAGAAAATGATGACGGAAAGCGAGGCTACCCCCACCTGAGGCTGTAGCTCACAGGCGTAATGAGGGAGGGCTGTGTGCCCAGGAGCACGGAGGTTCAGAGAGCAAATGTGCCGCCCCCCCCCCCCCCCCCCGGAACCCCGATTCTCCTTTCCACAGCAGGGGAATGCGGTCTGTGTCCCGAGTGTAAATATCCAACCGCTGAAGCCCGACTGTTGCTCTGAAAGGCATTTGTTTTGTTTTTGTTTTGTTTCATTTTGTCTTCACTGACATTATTTGCCAGCTTTGGGCTACTGTTAATTTGCAGATTGCAGTCAGAAACAGTGGGCGTTAGACGATGAGTCTGAACTACATTGTGCTGTGGGATTCACATAGTCGATGGCAAGATACACTGAGGCATTATGCCTTAAACCACATGGCCGCACAGGGCCCCGCTCTGCTCTTAACAAAGTCACATTTGTAGTCAGATGCCCAGCCGCAATTGAGCGTTTTTTTGTGCCCTGCACCGCGTTAACATGGATGGACATAAACCGATCTCTCGGCTGCCAGATTTGATCTTGGCCTCCGGTGCTGCTTGTAATTTAGGTGTTCTTCTATCCTTTTACACTTAGAAAGCTTTGTCCACCGCTTGTGTGATTTATGGGAACAGATTAGATGGGTTCTGTGAGATGGGATAGTTGAGAGGCCTTCGTCAGGGTTTTCAAATAGGGATCGGCTTCGTTTTTGCTCCTGATCATTTAGAAATGATTATTTTTGTTTGTTTGCGTCTTACGAAACACAACATGCCCAGGGCTTTAAAAGCCAAAATAGCATCTTGCTCAAAATACGAATGTTTGCCAGAAAGAGAAAAACGTCTGAGCTTTTGTGGTTATTTTCACTTACATACAAGAGCGAGAATTCCTACATGTTAATTGCACTGACAGGAACTAGGGAGAAAAGCCAAGGAATTAGAGTAAAAGAGGCCACTTTGATGGCAGAATCAGGGCTTGGGAGGGCTTGGCCTGGGTTTGGGAGGGGATGGGAGCATTCCTGTTTTTGGAATCAGGACGTTTCCAAACGTCCTGTTGAGTGAGGCCCAGGCCGGGTGCCTTTTTGGGGCCCTTGAAATATCCACACCAGGTTACCCAAGCCGCAGTGCCCTGTACATGTTTACATTTAACAAGTAAATGCTTTTAACTCGGGAGGTTACAGTATGATTTATTTGTGCCTATCACAAGGGAACTATAGGCTATTGAAACATGTGAATTTACAGCACACTAGAGGCACTGTGGTCTTGCCTTCAGACAAAATGTAAAGGAGTGTGATGAATGTTTGCCTATTTTCAGGGCCTAAGTGGGTTTCTGTGGCTGTATCTACAAATCCTTTGACGATCACATCAGAGGTCTAAGTTTGGGGCCTCTGGTGAAGACTGGCCCACCTGCCCTTCATGGCTCTGTTTAGGGAATAAGGAGTGTTGAGCATCTGAAATGGGGTTAGAGAGATAGGGCAGGACCCAGACAGGAAGTCACCTGGGGCAGGGCTGTGAGCCTTTGCTGGTGTTGCCACACACCTGACCTTGGCCTCCTGATCGGTGGGTCCCTCCTTTAGGCCAGTCTCTCATCTCCGCTCCCGTGCACGGGAATGGCTAAGGACAGAAAGAATCGGGCCCTGCAACACCTAGTGTATTGATCAGAGCCGCTCCATTTTTTTTTTTTTTTAAGTTTATTTATTTCGACAGAGGGTCTGGTGGGTAAGGGCAGAGACAGAGGGAGGAGAATCCCAAGTAGGCAGAGAGAAGATCATTACACCCATTTCAGCAGTGTGTGAGTGTGTGTGTGTGTGTGTGTGTGTGTGTGTGTGTGTGTATGTGTATGTATGTGTGTGTGTAATTTTAATCTGGAGCTGCCTTTCCTTCAGTTTGGGAGTTTTGAGAATTTTATAAATAGAAGAAAGCAAGATGATACAATATTGAGCTAATGTGTTCGGTACAGTTAGTTCAGTTCCTCTTCTGGCCCTTCAACCATTTGGTATCTATCTGTAAGGACACAAACTAATCTGATGGCCTTGGAAAATACATCTCAGTTTCCTTTAATGTCCCACTATATTACTTAAAAGAGAACATCAGTTTCTTTTTTTTCTCCCTTTAACGTTATTTGTTTATTTTTGAGAGATATAGGGTGCAAGTGAGCGAGGGACAGAGAGAGAGGGAGAGAGAGAATCCCATGAGGGGAGGGAGGGAGGGGGAGAGAATCCCTCACAGGCTCCACACTGTCATCGCAGAGCCTGAAGCGGGGCTCTAGCTCACTTGATGCAGGGCTTGAACTCCTAAACTGTGAGATCACCACCTGAGCTGAAAGCAAGAGTCGGATGCTTAACCTACTGAGCCACCCAGGCACTCCGAGAACATCAGTTTCTACTTTTTTTTTTTTTTTTTAAACCTCCTGATGTAACAGCAGTCTAGGTATTAGAAATAAAGGCAGAAACTGGTGGAACTTAATCAAAAATAAATCCAGGGCAAGTCCAAGCACATCATGAATATTCGTGAACATCTGGATGTGTTTGTGGGGGTGTGTATTATTTTTTTAATGTGTGTGACGGCCGAGGCCTGGCTTCTTAAGAGAGATGCCAAGAGGAAGATGATTGCAGCTGTGATTTCAAAGGGTTATTTTTGTTTGTATGTGGATGTCCTTTCTCCCTTAGGATGTGGGTTTCCCTTTTCCCGTATATTCCTTTGATCTCTTTCATCTTCTGGAATCTGTTTTGGTATTTTATCTGAATTCCTTATTGGAGTTAGTCATTGGATTCATGGAGATTAAGCCTTTCTTCCTAAAGGAGAATTCTAGCTTAAGGAAAAACTTACTGTTTAATATATTTTTAAAAGCTTATTTATTTATTTGCCCCAGCGTGCAAGCAGGGGAGGGGCAGAGAGGAGGAGAGAGATTCCCAAGCAGGCTCTGTGCTCGATCCCACGAACTGTGAGATCATGACCTGAGCTGAAATCGAGAGTTGGATGCTTAGCCGACTGAGCCACCTAGGTGCCCTACTGTTTAATATTTTCGATGAATCTTTTAAAGGCCGGTGATGTTAGGATAATTATCAATTAAGGTCTTCTGCATGGTTGATCACCAGTATAATGTAACATGTGTCAAACTCAGAGTACTTTATCTGCTTCACTACCTAAAGGAATGTCAATAACTGGAAAGAGTAAGTACAGTATGAGGAGGCCGTAATAATAATTATGTTCGTAATGATCACAATAATGGCATTTTAAAAAGTACATTGGTGTTTATAAGGCATCAGCATCTACCTGATTTAGTTCTTTTAATTATCCTGTGAGACAGATACTAGTAACCTTAGGATTTCAGTTGGCTGAGGCAGAAACGAATTGCCTGATGGGGGAGACCCAGACTGTGTTGCCCACCCACCTGGATATTCACGGCCAGGAGCGCCTCAGTCTGGGCATTGCCTGATGGGGATGACAATGGCTGTTTCATCAGGTTGTTGAAAAGAGTAAATGAAGATAATGTTTATAGTGCCCTCCATAGAATTCCTGGGTATAAGTTAGAGATCCGTGAATATCTGCAACAAATACCGTTTTGTTATTTATATTAGAGTAACTCATTTTTTATAAAAGTAACAATCATAAAAATAGGACTTGTCGAAAGCCAGCTGCTAGTAAGTATTAGGAAAGGGATTTGAAATGGAGGTCATTGTCAAATCTCTGAATCCCCCCCACCCAGGCCACTCACTAACCTTGCCTTTTGCTCCGAGAGGTTTTCTTTGCCTTCTTCCCCAAGGATGTGGATCTTGATTTACAGATTAGTTCATGCACTTGGGTAATATAATATGAACGTGTAATATTACAAAGCATAATATAAAATAATTTTTATTATTCAAATTACAACAGTATCCTTTTGGTAAAAAAAAAAAATGGAAAAAAGAAACCTACAAAATTCTTTAAAGTAGAAGTTTAAAGTCTCCTAATACTCAGTTACCAAAGGTAACAATTGTAAACAGGTTTTATTTATTTATAAACTTTTTATAATGTTTATGTATTTATTTTGAGAGGGAGAGAGAGAATCTGAGGTAGTGCAGAGCCCAGTGTGGGGGCTCGATCTCACAAACTGTGAGATCATGACCTGAGCTGAAATCAAGAGTCGTATGCTTAACACACTGAGCCACCCAGATGCCTCTGTGTATCTATCGATCGATCGATCGATCTATTAAACAAATGTTCTTTAATGTTTATTCACTTTTGAGAAAGAGAGAGACAAAGTATGCTTGGGGAAGGGGCAGAGAGAGAGACACAGAATCCAAAGCAGGCTCCGGGTTCTGAGCTGTCAGCACAGAGCCTGATGAGGGGCTCAAACCCACGAATTGTGAGACCATGACCTGAGCCGAAGTCAGACTCTTAACCAACTGAGCCGCTCAGGCACCACTATTTTTTTATTTTTATAAAATATTTTAAATTTTATTTATTATTGCAGTACACTGATGTACAATATTATATTAGTTTCATGTGTACAGCATCGTGATTTGGCAATTTCTATGCATTATGCGGTGCTCACCATGGTAAGTGTAGTCATCATGTGTCACTATACAAAGTTATTACACTGTTATTGACTGTATTCCCTCTGCTATGCTTGTGATTAATTTATGTATAACTAGAAGTTTGCACCTCTTAATCCCCTTTATCTTTTTTTCCCTTCTCCCCACTCACCTCTCCTCTGGCAACCACCAATTTGTTCTTTGTATTTAAGAGTCTCCTCATTTTATTTCTTGTTTATTTATTTTGTTTCTTGGATTCGACATGTAAGTGAAATCATATGGCATTCATCCTTTGCTGACTTATTTCATTTAGCATAATGCCCCTTGGTCTATCCATGTTGTTGCATATGACGAGATCTTATTCTTTTTTATGGCTGAGTAATATTCCAGTGTGTGTGTGCGTGTGTGTGTGCACGCGCGTGTGTGTATCACATCTTCTTTATCCATTCATCTATTGAATACTTGGGCTGCTTCCATATCTTGACTATTGTAAATAATACTGTGATAAACATAGGGGTCCATATATCTTTTTGAATTAGTATTTTTCTTTTCTTTGGGATTCCCAGTAGTGCAGTTGCTGGATCATATGGTAATTCTGTTTTTGATGTTTTGAGGAACCTTCATGCAGTTGTCTACAGTGGCTGCACCAGTTTGCATTCCCACCAGCAGTGCGTGAGGGTTCCTTTTTCTCCACATCCTCAACAAACCTGTTATTTCTTGTCTTTTTGATTCTAGCCATTCTGATATCTCATTGTGGTTTGGATTTGCATTTCCCTGATTGTGAGTGACGTTGAGCATCTTTTCATGTGTCTGCAAACAATTAGCTTTTAAGTAGTTTTCTGGGGTTCCACATTATTTTCTTTACGTTCTCTTTCTCCATTTCTCTTCTTTTTCTCATTGCACGCACGGAAATCTCTCCTGGCCTACAGACAGACATCATGTTTGACCTAGGGCAGAATTGAAGCAGACGATTAAGAGAGGGTTTGACAAGTTGCTAGAGATAGTCATCTGATAGTGGTACGAAGTAAACGAAGAGACAAGAAATTTAAGTAGTAGTTAGAAGAACTCAAAAAGCTCAGCAACCTGGACTGTTTGGAATAGGAGCGAGTAGCTCTGTAGGTTCCGTGGGCAATCCTGAATTCAAAAGAATCTCTTGAAATTATATTCCCTGCGTTGTCCTAGAATGCAGGGGATGATAGACTTGAGAAAAAATTACATTCGAGAAGGCAAAATCACGTGAAGACGTTTTACAGTTTTGCCTATAGCTTTTTCTTGAAAACTCAGTATATTTAACAGAATAACCCAACACTAGAGGGTCTTCTAATATTGTAGTTGTAGTGTGTTGTAATAACTGTCTTAGAAATGGCCAAATGATGGCATTCAGTACTCTTCCTGAAAGCGAATGCAGGGAACTGGTAAAGTCAGCAGAGGAAAAACATTTACTGGATTTCTGGTGTGTTTCAGTAACGTATTTGGTGCCATGGGGAAGCTATTAGCGTCATGAGGAAGCCCATGTTGCAATAGAACAAGACCGCCAAGGACAAGATTAGATTAGTCACAGTCATAAGTGGGTGATACGGATCTGCCTGCAACAGATTCTAGCTCTCCATCCGTTCACGGAAAGCTACATTAAGCATCAGGAAAATAGAAAAGGTAAAGGTGGTCACTCTTGTTGGTTGGAAGACTTAGCTGAACTGGTTTGGAGGAGTGTGTCCATTCAGCCAGGGTCAGGACTCTATAGCATAAAATCAAGTGGCAGACTGATGCCTGAGTGATTGGGACAAAACTGGTGCGATGGCTCAGCCCATCCTGTGCCATAAGCTGGACCAACAGAAGTAAACAGCTGAGGCTTAGGTGAATTTAACAGGGCTGAACTTCTAAGAGCACGTCTGGTTAGTACGGTAATGGCCAAGGTTATAGACCTATACTGGTTTTCCAAGTGGATATTTTCTTTTAATTAAGCTACCCCTGATTGTAGTTCCTTATAAAACATTTATTGACTAGTGGCCACCGACAGCAACTCCAGGCTGCACCTTCACTCATTCCCTTGGGGGAAGATTTATCTTGGAACCGGCGATTGGGCACCAACTCCATTTTCCCACAGAAGCTTGTTCTGTGTGGCGGGGTGGGCCCTGCCTTCGTTTCCCAGCACATCATGAGATAAACCGGACCCTGAGGTTTGAGCTGGGAATGTGCCCACTTGTGCTGACGTTAAAGCTGCGTGTTACTTCAAAAAAAAAAAAAAAATCAGAAATTGACAAGGTATTCTTCGGAACCCAACCCGTCTTGTGCTAGGTAGTGGCCTCCACGGTTAAGGTAACACTCGGAGATGTTTACTCCAGGTGGAGATATGTTTGTGCACATGTCACACTGACTTGAGGATGGGACAGAGGATAGGGCAGGGCTGTAGAACAAGCCCAGATGCACATGCTTCTCATTGCTGGGTGCCCGTCACGTGGCCTGACCCGAAGAGATGCAAGTTTTGAACACAAGCCAACAACATTTTAATCAGATCTGAATTTATTGAGCAATCCTTCTGTTTGTTTGCTTGGTTCCTTTGACTGGAATGCTTACCGTCCGAACCTCAAAGAGCAGGACCTCTGAAGGACTTCACTAGGAGGCTCCACGTGGGCATTGCTGATATGCGTGAAATCTGTTTATAAACTGCAAGAGAAAAAAAGGAGTTCTAAATAAAGGCAGTTGGCGTGTGATTTTGATTTGTTGTGTTAAATAATGTTGCTGTTTGTATACAGATTCTTAAATTCAGTGCTCAAGCAAAGAGAGAACAGTGTCCTGTTCATCAGCACCCAGCAGGGACATAGCCAACATGTGCATTTTTCCTTCTAGGACAATTTGCAAGTGATTGTGCAGCCTGAGTGCTAAGACATTGGGCCTTAGGAATATACTTCTAGGGATATACTGAGGAATATACTCCTAAAGTAGTCCAGGAAGGATCTGACCCTAGGGGTTTGTCCAGGTAGAGTGCTGTGCTGGGGACGATCAGTGAAGGCAGAGTAGACCATGGAGAATCCGGGCCCAGGAAAACAGGGCCTCCTCACATCTAGGAAGGCATTCTTCATAAGAGGGGTGGCGGTGAGGAGGGTTGAACTTTTTAGTTTAGCTCTTATTTTTTTAGTTAAAAAGTTACTTTTTAAAAAGACTGTAGTGAATACCCGTAAAATTTACCATGCTAACCATTTCAAGTGGGCAGTTCAGTGGCATTAAGTATATTCTCATGGTTGTGCCTTCATCGCCACGTGACTCTCTTCATCCTGCCAAACTGGACTCCTGTGCCTGTTAAACAGTTCCCCATTCTCCCCTTCCCCCCAGTACCCCCTTTCCCCCGGCACCCACCTTCTTACTTTCCGTCTCTATGGATTGAACCACTCTAAATACCTCATATACTTGGAATTATGTAGTATCTGTTCTTTTGTGACTGGTTTATTCCAGTCTCAGTATAATGTCCTCAGGATTCATCAGTGTTGTAGCATGTATCTGAGCGTCCCTCTTTTCTAAGGCTGAGTAATATTCGGTTGTATGTACATGTGACATTTTGTGTATCTGTTAACCCATCAGAGGACAGTTGGGTTGCGTCTGCCATTTGGCCATTGAGAGTAATGCTGCTGTGAACACGAGTGTACAAATACCTCTTCAGGCCTCTGCTTTCAATTCTTTGGAGGGCATGTACCCACAAGTGGAACTGTTGGACCTTATGGTAGTTGTTTTTGATTTTTTTGAGGGACTTCCATTACTGTTTTCCACAGCAGCCGCACCAGTTTACATCCGCACCAACAGTGCACAGAGGTTCCAGTTTCTCCACATTCTTGCCAACACTTGTTCTTTTCTTCTTTCTTCTTCTTTCCTTCCTTTCTAGTAGCCATCTTAAATGGCTGTGAAGTGGTACCTTATTGTGGTTCTTATTTGTATCTCCCTAATGATTAGTGACGTAGAACATCTTTTCATGTGCTTGTTGACCATCTGTATATCTTCTTTGGAGAAATGTCTGTTCAAGTCCTTTTCTTATTAAATTTTTTTTTTCATTTTATTTGAGAGAGGGAGGGAAGGAGGGAGGAAAAGAAGAGCAGAGGGAAAGAATGAGAGAGAGAAAGAGAGAGAGAGAGAGAGAGAGAGAGAGAGAGAGAGAGAGAGAATTCCAAGCAGGGTCCATGCTCAGTGCAGAGCCTGACGCAGGGCTCGATCCCATGGTCCTGGGATCATAACCTGAGCCAAAACCAAGAGTCAGATGCTCAACCAACTGAGCCACCCAGGTGCCCCATCCTTTTCCCATTTTTGAATTGGGTTGTTTTTCTTGTTGAGTTGTAGGAGTTCTTTATGTATTCTGGATATTAATCCCTTATAAAGATAGGATTTGCAAATATGTTCTCCCATTCCCTGGATTGCCTTTTCACTCTGTTAATAGTGTTCTTTGAAGAACAAAAATGTAAAAATGTTTCATTTTGATGAAGTTTGATACATCTAATTTCTCTTTTGTTGCCTGTGAATTTAGCATCCTATCCAAGAAATTATTGCCAAACATACTGTCATGAACCCCTTCTCCTATGTTTTCTTCTAAGAGTTTTATAGTTTTAGCTCTTACAGTTAGACCTGTGATCCATTATGAGCTAATTTTTGTATATGGTGAAAGGTACCCCTTTGGCTTTTATTATCATGCAGTTTATACACGATTGCATAATTTCAAGAGATTTATTGTGAAGAAAAACAGCCCCTGCCTCTCTTGCCTATTGTTTCTGCCTATAGACTGTTGATCAACCACACACTTGTCACTGTGTCCCCCTCTAGGGCCACCTCCTCTGCATTCTTTTCCTTGGACCCCTGAGGGAAGTGGGCCTTGCTTTTCTGAATCTCCAGTTTTATCATATGTCTGTTCTTTTCTACCTTGTATTATTATTTTTTGAATTAAGAAATCATTTTCATGTTTACTTATCTATTTTGAGAGAGAGAGAGCAGGGGAGGGGCAGAGAGAGAGAGAGAGAGAGAGAGAGAGAGAGAGAGAATTCCAAGCACCATGAGATCATGACCTGAGCTGAAATCAAGAGTCAGCCACTTCATCCAACTGAGCCACCCAGGCGCCCCACTACATTGTATTATTATTCATACTTGTCTTATCCCTTCTACCAGATTATAAGTGCCTTATAATTGCATCCTTCTATCCTTATATCCTTCAGAGCATTTGCCACAGTACCTGGTGCCTCTTGGTCACTTGACCTTGAAGAGGCCAAGGATTATTAACTGAATGGCCCGTTATAAAGAGTTGTAAGTAGGGGCGCCTGGGTGACTCGGTTAAACGTCCGACTTTGGCTCGGGTCATGATCTCACAGTCTGTGGGTTCGAGCCCTGCATTGGGCTCTGTGCTGACAGCTCGGAGCCTGGAGCCTGCTTTGGATTCTGTGTCTCCCTCTCTCTGGCCCTTCCCCTCTTGTGCTCTGACTCTCTCTCAAAAATAAACATTAAAAAAAAAAAATTAAGAGTTGTAAGTAGTATTAGGTGAATAGCACTATGGAATTTGAACATTCTCATGTTTCCCTTTTTGCTTAAATGAATTCTCAAGTTCAGTTTTATTTAAAGTGTCTAAAATGCTATGAAATCTGCCACCAACATAATAGTAAGAGATTTCGAGAACAAGAAGAGATTAAGAGAAGGGTGGCCTTTTATACCAATGTCGCTTGGGGTTATGTAAGAGATTTCATACCTAAGTGACTTCAAATTTGTTCTTAAAACCTGCAATCTCTATTGGAAGCCAGACAACAGGAGGAGGCGACTTCTTGTGCTTTTAATAAAGTTGAACTGCTGGAGGCAGTCACGAAGCAGGAATCAAATGAAGATTCTGGTCCCTTGGAGAGTCACTTTCACCACAGATCATAACAGAACACATCGCACTCTTAGCTGGACACGGATACTCCTGTTTCTCCCATCAGGATGTTGCCTGTGGAAAACCTGGTGTGTGTCAGTTGGAGGTTGTGGATGTACCCATGGTAGAGTGACCATGAGTTTAGATACTGTCGTAGGGCAATCCATGCTGAAGTTTTGCGGTGGGGGTGTTTTTGTTATAAGAAAAGGGTGACATTGTGGAAAGCAGCGCTTACGGTTATATTTTTAATGGTTGCCTATCTAAATAACAAGAGATGACTTATAACCTAGAATAGTTGTCAGTCAGTTCTCTTTGTGACAGAGCCATACCTCCCTATTAAGCAACAACCCATATCACTAACGTTACATTTTCTCTCCCTAGGACAGTCTTAGTTATAAGATGCACATAAAGTCACATTCCTTAGTGAATGGAAGCCTCCCGAGGTGATAAACAACCGCGTTGCATTAGAGGTAATAAGCGTCCTAAGATGGGCTAGCTGTAAAGAGGGCTTCGTCATAAACTAGATAATGCACCACCGTGTCACAAGCTACCCAGAGGTGTCCTATAAAGCTTCGCCCACACATCTGTGACACAGACATAAAAATCGCCTCCTGGGTCTGTATTTTTATTGAAGCGATTTCATGAATTTTAGTTAAATACATAATCTTGCGATTCAGTCAGTCACTAAGTATTGAGTGAGCACTTTACCATGTGTGCTGGGGTCCGGGAGAAATGCAGTATAATTTTTTCCCCCGGTGAACAAACACATGAAAACGTAGAGGCTAGGATTTTCTGTAGCTCAGCATTACAGTTACAGGCGGTCAGCATGTATTGGGACCTCACCATGTTCAAGGCCACACATCTGAAGTGTGTGGAGTTAAAAATATGTCACGTGGGTTTTTTTCTAATTATCCATGTAAAATTTGGTGAAGTTAATATGAAGCAGGAAACACCCCTTACCATTCCCAGTCATTTCCGGATTTATTCTCAACGACCCTGATGGGAATAATTTGCCAAATCTTATTGCCGGTTACACTCTTCACGGATTTTTCACTTTTAAATCCTGAATCTCCACTTTGGTATAATTCGTGTCTTTACAAAACCCCTTTCTGGCCTGAGGCTAGGCTGAACATGGGTACTGGGGACTCGTTGTGACTTGTAGTTGAGGTGCTACAGAAGTATATGTATATGTCTGACTAACAATGTTTCAAAATGTTTTGAGGGTTACAGCGTGGCCAGGTAGAGGGATTATTTTAACTAGGTTTTGATGTGAGGATCGACAGAGCCACGGTTCCGTAAGATAGTATTAATAAGCATCTGGTATTTTTCACGTAAGTTTCAATTTGTGCCTCACTGTCTCCCAGTAGCTGGCATCTCCTTCAGCGCTGGCACTTTGAGAGGAAGATTCTTCCGTATGTTACAGTTATACCTAAGGCGTCCATGATGGAAAGAAAGAAAAAGTTGTTAAAAATGGTGGAAAACAGTATAGTGAAGTAGTTACTGTTTGGGTTTTAAACTTATAATTTATGCCATAGTTAACTTCAGTTTGCCTTGAGTCCCCCAAAGCTAAAATACAACGGCATGAGGTTGAGAGAGAAAGAATCATGGGAAAAGAGGCATTTCTTGAAGAAAGGAGCTCTGTGATCCTGAGGAATACTAAGATTTTACTGATGATACTCTAAAGGGAAGTATTTCAGAAACTGTGAACCTGGTGGGTAGGCTGATTTCTTACCGATGGCACCAAACTTAGCTACTAAGTCTGGTGCAGCTCAGTTTCAGTTAGACTAGTGAGATAATACTAACTTGCAGAAAAGTTGCACCCGCGTCATGGGAGCCTTGAATGTCAGTTTAATAGTTTGACATTGTTCTGTTGTTAAGAGGGAACATAGAAAAGTTGTTTTTTTTTTTTTAAGTTTTATTTATTTATTTATTTTGAGAGAGAAAGAGAGAGCGAGCAGGGGAGGGGCAGAGAAAGAAAGAGGGAGAGGGCGAATCCCAAGCAGGCTCTACACTGTCAGCACAGACCCTGATGTGGGTCTGGAACTCAAAAACTGTGAGATCGTGACCTGAGCTGAAACCAAGAGTCAGACGCTTGCTTAACTGACTGGGCCACCCAGGCGCCGCCCTCCTTTTTTTTTTATTTACTGACTTGGGGTGGGGGCAGTTTTTGATTAGGAGAACCACAGGAGAATTCCGTTCCTGAAAAGCTTGATTTATCAAGAGTGCATTTGATGATTTGGGAGGAGGAAGAACAGATAGGGGGCTGTTCTGCAGTCCGGATCAAAGGTAGTAGAAGAACAATATTATTAGGTATAGAAATGGAAATGAGATAGATGCAAGAAACATTTTGTTGGAAGGATTTAGAACTTGACTGAATCTCTCCGGGGTCGGGCCGGGGGGGATGCATGAAGGTGCTAGGAGGTTGGTGTGGTTATTAACAGGTGAGGAGAAGGTGCGACGCTCTAATGTGCAGAGATTGAGGTCCTGTCCACACATTCTCGTGGAGCCATACAGCCAGGGAGGGGCTTAAGATTGGTGGCCTCCAATTTGAAGAAGCAGCTGGAGTAGGAGAGATCTGTTCTGAAACTTACCCATCAGTGTCTTCTCAGCACCTAATTTGATGTATGGCCTTCAAAGATTGGTCAACAGGAGGCGAGTTGAGGCAGTGGGTATAGAAAATTCACTCAAGAGGTTTGGCTCCAGGGGTGCCTGGATTGCTCAGTCGGTAGAGCACGTGACTCTTGATCACATGTTGTAAGTTTGAGCCCCACGCTGGGTGCAGAGGTTATTTAAAAATAAAATCTTTAGGGGCACCTGGGTGGCTCGGTCATTTGAGCGTCTCATCCTTGATTTCAGCTCCGATTGTGATCCTAGGGTCATGGTGGGATTGAGCCCCTCGTCAGGCTCCATGTGGAGGGTGGAACCTGCTTAAGATTCTCCCCCTCTCTCTCTCTTCCTCTCCCTCTGCCCCCCTCCCCTGCTTGTGTATGCTCTCTCTCTCTCTAAAGAATAGAATTGGATAGAATAGAAGGGTGCCTGGGTGGCTCAGTTGGTTAAGCGTCCGACTTCGGCACAGGTCATGATCTCGCCATCCGTGAGTTCGAGCCCCGCATTGGGTTCTGTGCTGACTGCTCAGAGCCTGGAGCCTGTTTCAGAATCTGTGTCTCCCTCTCTCTCTGCCCCTCCCCTGCTTGCATGCTGTCTGCCTCTCTTCCCTTCAAAAATTAAAAAAAAAAAAATCTCTTCAAAGATATTTCCACATCTAGGAAATTCGGACTACTATAAAAGGGCCTGGGTACTGATTTTCATATATTGCGATTCTTCCACTGATTAAATAGTAAACATGAAGGGAGAACATCACTTTTCTGACATTTGTTAGATTTGACCCAGGCCTTTCTATAACCCCCCCCCCCCACCTATTGTGTCCCACATCTAGGGACAAAACAATATCAATAAAGCAATACTTGAAGAAAAGCATTGATTTTGTAGGAAATATACCGCAGGGCAGTTTTCTTTAAAGAAAATGAAAGATCGCTGTTCAGGTTTGACTGAGTCATTTGGTATGGTTAGCATTGTTTTCTCCGAGCCTAGATGTTACAGAGGTAAATATGAATGGGTTTGTGAACATGCCAGCACCTGCCCCTGCAAACTTCAAGAATTTGAAAATTGATGGCTATCACCTGAGAGCCGGCAGGATGCAGGTCACACAGAACCATCAGGATGGTGTGTTAATTGTAGAAGGGAAAGCCTAGGTGGAAAGGAGGCAAACTGCAGGGGCTCTGCCTTTGGAGGAGTAAGTACAGCTATTTTGGGGAAGTGTGGCAAACCTCTTAGCCAAAGGCAATTCCATTAAATGTACCCACTCGTAGGATTCCCTTTGGCAAAAGAAGGCATTGTTAAAGAGGGAACGGGGACGCCTTCATCCATTAAAAACAAACCTTTTCTTTTTCCTGAAGCCAGAAGAGCTTGTGTAATTACAGTCTGGAGAGCTAGAGGTGATCACACATTTAAACCTACACCCATCAAAGCACTTGACTTAACTGACCAAGCAAGTCTAGCCAGGGCTTCAGAGAGCGACCGGCCTTGGTGTTTACAGGGTCCAGGGCATCCCGGAAGCCGCTTCCTTGTGCCCTCTGCTGGCCCACGGTGCCCTGACTCACTCTCATACCTGGACATGATAAGAGAAAAGAGATTTCCTTCTTTTTACCCCCTTGAATTACGTGTTGTCAAAAAAATAGATGAAACAAAGCAAGCTCTTTGAGATTTCCCTGAAAACTTGGCACCGATTGCCGCTAGTTGTTTTTTTTTTTTTTCTTTTTAAAGTGTCTTTTGTGTCCTATTCAATAATCCCCACCAGTTGTGTATGCTCTTTTTGAGGGATTCTCAATGAAAGAGTAACGGGTTTACCACAGTCCGCCAAACGCTCTAGGTTTTGCTCAACTGGTAGATAGATTTTAAAAATAGCTCTTGAATTTTGCAACGTGGTATGCCATGTGTGAGCTCCCGGGACAACATGTGTGCCACACATCACAAAACCCTTCACAAATGTTACCTAATTAAGCCGCACAGTATCTGACAGGTGGCGGCCTCCCCAGTGACTTGCAGGGAAAGGGTCCTACTGCGCATGCACCGTCAGCCCAGAACAATGTCTTTGTTGTCTTGTGGTTGTGCTGCCTCAAGAATGAGTCTTCTTGGATTGCCAGAGGAATAGTTAGACCACCCAATATCTTGTCTGGGGGTGGGGGGGGGTAATTACTGAGCAAGATTCATTCCCACCCAATAGCAACTTCCGATTTTTGCCAGGCAAAACCAATTATTGATAGCTGCATCAGAAACATGCAGGAGAGACTGGTACTTGGGTGGAGAACTGCCCGTCGAGGGAGCCCTCACGGTCTGGATTGACTAGAGAGGCTCCGGCCTTCGGTAGGAAGTTTAAGTCTGGGCCAGCAGCAGGTGATGGGGGTTCCTCAGGACAGAGTTGTGGGGCGGGGGCCGCACTAGGAAAATGGGAGCAGCTTGAATGGGGATGTGTATCCATCGTTAGATCTGAGAGCAGGTCGGAGGGACCCCGTCACCAGGCTGACCGCGGATGGCACAGAAGCCCTGTCTTGGGAGAAGACTTGGATTAGCGTACAGTTTCACAGTGAGGCTTTGAGAAGGAAGAAAATGACAAAACAAAAACCCCTGGGTATGGGCTAAGGAGTAGGGAAGGAGGACAGGGACTCAGAAAGCTCAAGGTAGCCTGATTGTCAGCACTGGGGCGCTGACCGGAAGAGGCATCAGGTGTTAGCGTAGCAATTAAGAGTATGCATCCGGGAATCAAGTAGACTCGACACCTCCTAGCATGTGGTCTTGGGCAGGAGACTTCATCTCCGTGCCTCAGTCTCCTTGCTGGTAAAATGGAAATCGCAAAATTTCCTACCTTCTGAGGTTTTTGAGAAGATTAACTGACATGATCTATGTCAAGGGCCTTAAGGAGGACTTGATAAACGTTGGCAGTGATGGCGGTGCAGATGATGAAGAGGAAGGTGATGATGGCGATGATGAAGAATCAGAGAGTACAGCAGAAGTGCAGAACCGGCCCTGGGACACATACTCGTTTTCTGGGTGGAGATCCAGTGACTGCCAGAAGGTAGGGAAGGGGGGTGCTGGGTGAGAACTAGCCTCGTGGTCAGTGAGCGCTTGGTAAATACTTGGTGTTAATGGAGGTGTGTCGACCTGGTGTAACCCTGAGGAGTTCGTTAGTGTTCTTTCTGTAGTTAGATGATGATCCCTTGGTGTGGACAGTCGAATCAGACCATCGGTTCAACTCTTAAAACGTGTGCCACTTTGAATGGAATGACTTAAACGAGGATTTTAAGGAAAACAAGTGTTTGCTTTTATGGATTCGCAACCCACTCTGTTCAGTCTTTCCCCCGGTTGACTACGCAGGATAAACCAGGACAAATGGCAGTCTACGTGATCCTTGACAAAACTCTTGACACATGTGGGAAGCTATATATAGAACTTAACGTGGTTTCTGTCTTTGTTTTGCTTCGCTGCCCAACGTACGATCTTCCTCTTGGTTTGCAGATCAGGCTTTACAATGTCAGTACCCAGAGGTTAAAAACATAATAGAACTTTTAATTCAGTTGATGAATGTGTATTGATTTCTCATTATGTGCAAGGTATTAGGCTTTCTGCCCCATGGTCTCTCCACTTCCAGTCCCCTCTGGTACCTTTCATTCATTTATTCATCCAATGAATATTTATTATTTGGTTAATCTCTGCCAGGCACTTCGCTAGGTCTTAGGATGTTAATGAACAACCTCTGCCCAGAAAACCTGCGGTGCAGTCCATGTAGAAGGGTGTAGACAAAACAGTGTAGTGTGGTTGAGTACTGCGGTGGGGACACTTGACAGTCATGGGGGGATCAGCGACACCCCAGGGGGAAGAGGACATCTTGACATTTCCTGAAGTTCTGTTGAAAATACTGACTTTGACGTTCCAGAACATGACTTACAAGCCCTCTCCATTTCAGCACATCCAGCCCTTTCCCCAGCATTGAACCTTGCCTGGCAGTCATGTCCTGACTGTCTCTTGCCTATTCTCGTGTGCTGCATGGCTCAGCCCAGCGTTACAACATTTTTGGTGAAGCCTGGGGGCTTTGTTTATGGCTCTGCGAAGACTTTATGGCAAAGAACTAAAGAATCTTCTTCACTTCTAAAGACCGTTTCTCTTTAGTATATTAAGCATTTTCATGAGTTGTTAAGGTCATGTATATGGTGATTAAAATTTGGGGTCCTCATGGGGCGCCTGGGTGGCTCAGTCAGTTAGACACCGAATTTGGCTTCGGTGATGATCTCACGGTTCGTGAGTTTGAGCCCCATGTCGGACTCTGCTCTGACAACACAGAGCCTGCTTGGGATTCTCTGTCTCTTCCTCTCTCTACCTCTCTCTCTGCGCCTCCCCAACTCACACACATTTGCTCACCCTCTCAGAAGAAATAAATACACTTTAAAATTTGGAATATTCCAAGAGACACTTCATAGTAACTTTCAAAATCTATTATATATAACATTTAAAAGTTGTACTGGGCTGCTAAGGGTTTCTTACTCTAGCTAGCATGGGGTTTTGTTGGCAAAACTCTGATCGTTGTGTTCTCCTTATGTTGAATTTCATGGAGTGAATGAAAAATTTAAAAGTGCTTTCACCTTGCATACATCGCTTAAGGACAGGGAAAACCTGGTGGCTTAGAGGTGATACCATATCATTATTAGGATTACATCTTTTTTTTTTTAAAGAGATTTAACTGTACCATGCAAGGTTCTTATTCCATCGATTCTCTGACCATTCCAGCCTCTTTAGAGGGACAGGTAGTAGTCAGGGACCCAGCCAGCCCTTCTCTATGGTTTCCCAGGCAACTGGTCATCCCATTAGGACTCACTGCTTTTATTTGTCCTGTTCCAGATGCTAGGAAAGGGCCATCCATCTGTTTTCTGCCCTTGGAGACCAGGTCTTGGTATGTTTCCTGTTTGTACTCTTCTGAGGTTTTATTTGTTTGCCTTTCTTGAGGAAAAATCGTTATCTGCTAGGGGGAAATTGCCTTACTGTTTGCGTACAGGCACATTTTATGTGCATATAATGTGCATAATCTTATACACAATAACCATTTTCTAGTTAACAACCTGATGATATTTACGTGATTGAGGCTAGTTAACAGATGACCAGAAAATACTTCTAATTCTTTCTTTCCGTGCTACAGAAAAGGAGAATTGGACAGGGCAGTAAGAAAAAGGGGAAAGTAAAGCAAAATTTCTGTGAGGAAATTTCTCAATTATTGATATTTTAGAAACTCTGTTTTGTTTTGTTTTTTTCAGGCTCTGTGCTGACAGCTCAGAGGCTGGAGCCCGCTTTGCATTCTGTGTCTCCCTCTCTGTCCCTCCCCTGCTCACTCTCAAAAATAAATAAATGTTAAAAAGAAATTAAAAAAAAAGAAACTCTATTTTTTAAACTGCGTTCTATTACTAAAGCACTATGATATGTGTGTGTTGAATAATTAAATGGCAAATGCTCCACAAAGTCTGTTTGTAGACAAGAAATTGGTCATCGTGTGAGATTAAAAAAATTCCATATGGATCTTTTAAATTTTTAAAAAATATTTATTTATTTTTGAAAGAGAGAGAGAGAGACGGAGCATGAGTGGGGGAAGGACAGAGAGAGAGGGAGACACAGAATCTGAAGCAGCCTCCAGGCTCTGAGCTGTCAGCACAGACCCCGATGCGGGGCTCGAATTCATGGACTGTGACACCATGACCTGAGCTTAAGTCAGAAATTTAACTGACTGAGCCACCCAGGTGCCCCCATATAGATCTTCCATGCCTTGGATATTCTACATCCCCGTTGATAGCGTGCTATGTGTGTGTATAAAGTTTGAACAAAGCCTGACTCCAGGTCTGGAGAAGGGATAACCTTAGAAAAAAAGAATATCTTTTAAATAGAAACATTTTTGTTTTGCTTTCCGATTGTTAAAGTAGTATGTACGTGTGGTAGAGAAATGTGAAAATACAGAAAATCCTGAATAAAGAAAATATAGATTGTGGTTAAGCCCCCCACCCCGCCACCCCAGCTGTAACATTCTGGCTTCTTTCTTCCCAGATTTTGGTCTGCACATATACATTCATTCAACAGATATTGAGTGCCCTCTGAGTGCCAGGCACTCTGATACATTCTGGGGATACACCAGTGGACAAGACACACACAGTTTCCTGCCCCAGTGGAGTTTACTTCTTATGTATGTACATTTTTATACCCGACTATTAGGATCAAACAGTGTGTATACTGTGCCTGATTATATTCCTCTGCCTTCTATAAGGAACACCCTTCCCTTGTTAACTAGTTGTTAGTATGGTGATTTTTCATGAGTACCTGTCTTTTTATCTTATGAATGTGCCATAATTTATTTATCCCCCAATTTGAGCTGTTCAGGCGCTTTTCACTTTTTTGTTATTCTGAAAGTAGGTGACCATGAACATCTTTAAGGGTACATCTTCACTTTCATAACTTCTCATTTCCCCAGGGTAGATGATTAGGTATGAGCTTAGCAGGTGTAAAATGAGGAACATTTTAAAGATCCCAGAAGCACTGTTAAATTAGCATCTGAAAAAGTTATATAATTCACACTTCTACTGGCAGCATATCTGTGCTCCTTTTATGCTCCCCAGTATTTATTATCAGGAAAAAGAAAACTTGACCAGTTCAACTGGTAAAAAGTAGTCTCATCATGTTTTAAATTGTATTTCTTTGATCATTTCTAAGATCACACATGTTATTCTATCTTTATTTCTGTGACTCATCCCTTAAAAGTTCTTTGCACATTTTTTTCTATCTAAAACCGTTTTTATTTATTTATCAGTACCCTTTATATATTGAGCCATTCAGGCCATTATCATGTCTGTAGCAACTTTTTCCCTTGTTAGAGAATATATACTTTTTCCAGCTTCTCCCCCACCCAAATTATGAGAAGGGAAATGAAGGGGGGGGGTTTCCTTCTCTTGATATTAATGAGACATTGGATTTTAAGCCAGAATCTTCCTTCCTAACCATGGCAGCAATGGCTTAGGTGCTGTGAAAGCAGCACCTGCGATCAGTAATGCTCAAGAAGTAGGTTACTTCTACAGACAGGGCTGTCTTTATTTTTTTTTTAATTTTTTTTTAACATTTATTTATTTTTGAGACAGAGAGAGACAGAGCATGAACGGGGGAGGGTCAGAGAGAGAGGGAGACACAGAATCCGAAACAGGCTCCAGGCTCTGAGTGGTCAGCACAGAGCCCGATGCGGGGCTCGAACTCACGGACCGCGAGATCGTGATCTGAGCTGAAGTCGGACGCTTAACCGACTGAGTCACCCAGGTGCCCCCAGACAGGGCTGTCTTTAGTGCCAGCAGGATGCAGGTAGGCATGTGAGTACGGGGAGTAAACTGTACTTGCTAACTAATATGAAACCTTGCCCCCTCCTCCAATGTAGCAATCCTGGTGCATGTGGATTTAATTAGTTTCCAAAGAAGGAGTACCATTTATCGACATGTACCTCCGTGTGCACCTAGATAGGCTTTCAGGTTGTAGAAAGAAAAAGTTGGACCTCTTAGTTGTGGATGAATGAGTGAGATCCTGGCCCAAACCAGCTGCTGTTGTGAACAGGGGGATAGATTTATGTTTAAAACAGAGTAAACTGTGCAACCAGGTAATAATTGTGAGCAATGAAGTATGTTTGCTACAGTCACCATTAAAGAAACAGATAAATCACAGTAAATTCAACATGGCACTTGAGCCATTCAATAAATGGGTATTTTAAGTTTCATTTGCTTTTGAACTAAGTACAATAATTTATAGGGTAAGTCATTCAAAGATTAATGCTCGGAAAGCAGGAAAATCACTATACAGGAACAGAAACATATCATTCATGTGTATTACATTGCGGCTTGGTCTGCCCGTGTTTCCATTATAAACCTGATTTTTCTAGCATTTATAATACAGCAGCAAAAAAGTTTGCCCAGGGCTAAAACTTGGTATTTGCCTCAACTTTCTGATATTCCAATTTTTATTGTATCCTTTTCTTTCTCAAATACGATGACATCTATCCCCGCGTTTTTAGATGTTTAACATCATTACAACACTATTAATTCCAAAAGTTCACTTATTTTAGGAGCACAAATTTGGGGCTCCTGAATTCAGAATGCACCGACTTGTCATTGATTCTGAGCCTTTTCAAGATGGTTATAAAACTTATAAAGATGGTTTGCAAACACAATTCAAAGAGTGAAAAAGAAGGAGCATTCAATGCCATGGATATAGCACCTTTGATTTAATAGCTACAAAGACGGGAATGCTCTAGGTCATGACTAAATGTGAGCCAGTCTATTAGAGGATTCATTTAAATTTGGCATCTCTAGTTTGATCAGGCTACGTAATTTTGTCAAATCCATACACGGATACCCAATCTGCTTGCTAATCATTTGGTACCCAGCATGTCAACTAAGTACAGAGTTGACACTTACTTAGGAAGTACTGGGTGAACAAACGAATACACGAATGTTAGTTCAGTGACAGGCTGGCACACGCTTCTGAAGAGTCTCCATCTTGTAGTTCATTTTCCCATGAAAGCGTAATGTAAACGATAAATTCTCCCACAACAGCTCACTTCCAGACATTACACTCCAGAACAAATCATAGAATCACTGTAAGCAGACAGAGAGCTGAACCTGATTCCGTAAGAACCGCCCTCCAAGGCTGCCTATGGTCCTGTGGTCCTGCTCAAAGAACGATACGGATTTCACGTGTTGTAAATAATTTGTCCTACTGTTGGTCACCTAGCTTTACCGCCTTTTTAAAAATGGTATTAAACCCATCTCTTTCCTTTTACTTTAAAATCGTGCATCTCCGTCGTCCCTTTCTAGAGCCCTGAAGATGAGGCCTACCGGGTTTAGGTATGACTCAGGTTATACCGATCCCTTCAACCTTCAGACCACTGAATCCAAGCCTGCAGGCCCCTCTGAACAGGCTTGTCTGGGGGCAGCGGTTGTGGAAGATCGGTTCGCCAGCCAGCGGCTTCAGCACCAGCTGGCAACTCGGTAGAAATGAAAATTAGAGGACCCAGCCCAGAGAGACTAAATCTGAAACTCTGGGGAGGGGTCCGGCAATCTGTATTGAATAAGCCCTCCAGGTGATTGCAATGTACCAAGTGTGGATTGCAATCTACTAAGTGTGGAAAGGCTGTTCTAGGGCTTACTGGAGCCGGGTCCAAGATGGGATCTTAATATTCGATTCCTCTGGGCAGCGAGCTCAGTGGTGGTGTGGGGTCTGGCTCCCAGCTGCCCAGTACGCTGTCGCTGGACGACACCCTCAGGGGGCCTTGGAGCTGTCAGAAGAGTTTGGTTTAAGGTTCAGACACGTAGTCCAAGGTATGACCAAATGGTCAGACGTGGTGGTGGGGCACGGGGACCCTCTGGTCCGGTGTGGCCAAGCTAGCTTCAGGATGACATTGGATACCCAAGGCTGCACGTTAGAACTTTGTCAGTACTTTGTAATACCTAATAGGAAAACATTTCAGCTGGATTTGAAATCGATCACATTTTCATAAGAAATTTCATGACGACGTTAATCAAATAAAGTACGATTGGATCCTTGAAATAGGAGTTGCTGTATTTCAGTGGTCATAAAAACAGTTAAGACAACTTTTATCTCTTTGTTGGGTGAGTAAGATTCCTTATTAGTGATCACCAACTGTAACGTTGAAAGCTCATCATTAAAAGTTCCTAGCTGTTATAGCTTATAGTCATTTCAAGCCTATAACCCAATTTTTTAAAAAGTTATTTTCAAGTAAGTAAGCATAAAGTTCTTTTTTAAAAAAATGAACAGGATTTCATTTGGAAGTTTTATACTAATTCAGTGTTTAATATTTTTACTGATACTCTGAATTTTCTTTCCAGTTCTTACACATTTTTAAACACTGCGATAAATGTCTTTTGACCCCATATTCTCCCCCGTGTCTCCCTGGGTGTGGGGCACTGCAACTATGTGACCCTGTGGGGAAAGGCACTGGGCAGCTACCCGCCCTCTGCTCCCTGGAAGCCCTTCATGTGATTGTATAATTCCTTCCCTTCTTTGAGTAAGCAGCCCTGGTTCTTCCAGTTGAGTCTGTTTATCTGATCCCCTTTCCAGACACCATTCTTGTGAAAGTTCTCCTGGTTTTCATGATCTCCCAGAAAACGTGGCATTTGGAGCTGAGCATGGCTCTTTGGATCATCATCCGCCTGGTGCCAGGACAGAAGGAATGTGCTAGGACCTGTGGTTCAGACGTTAAGTGCCAATGATTCCCACGAGGGACTTTAGAAATCCCTAGAATGTAAACTCCACGCAGGCAGTGACTCTCTTTTTCATTGTTTTATCCTTGACTAGGGCAGCGCTTAGCACATGGTATGTGCTCATTAAATAGTTGTAATATTAAGGAATGATTAAGTGAAAGACATGGGAAGAAGCCAAAAGAAAGTAGATGCCTTCATGCTGTTGTCACAATGGTGAGGTTAGATGGGCTGAGTGAGTGGTGATACCATCCAGAGTGGCCCATTGTCGTGGTGTCCACCACTGGGAAACGTAGAGGCCATTTGTATGTTGGCGTCCATAAGCCAAGTCCTGCTAGTAAAAGGAAGAATTGAATGCTACAACTTGTTAGATTCTTTCTTTAAGGACAATTAAAATGCCTTTACTGACACAGTGCCTTCTAGCATTTACATCCGTATGACCTGACACTCTTGTGTTAGTTTTGTTCATAGTAGAAGATGCATTCTTGAAACATGACTTGTCTTACTGGAACGACCTGTTGGCATGGTATGGTTTGGTCCTACACCTAAATCTACGCAGGGCGCTTGGTACATGGTATATACTCAACAGTGTTCAAGTTCTACGAGATCTAGGATGTTGTTTCCTAAGACAGCCTAGAAGTTTGAAGTGAGGCACGAGAGCACCTAGCCTGACCCTCTTAGATTCAAATTCTTTCTGAACTTAACCAACTCACCTAACTTCTACTGACCCCATGTGTTGTACCACAGTCGTGCTTCAAGGTGGCATGGTCACCCTGCAGTCTCCTCAGACTGAGTTCTGCCCCAGCCCTGGGCACTCTCATGACTCCTTCCCATAGGTGGGGGAGGATACACCCTGGGACTTGTAAGCTGCTTCAGTTTTCACTGGGGGATCTCAGGACTACCTCTAGCATTAAAGGTTCAAGCCCTCTTGGGGCAAGATGAGTTCTGCAGGGACATTGCTCCTGACGTTGGTCAGCGTGATACTGTGTCCTCTCTGCCAGAAGCCAGAGGAGAAATTCTCTCTCTCTCTCAGGAATAGCCTTGTGTCTTGTGAGTATCTTAAAACATAAAGGTATGGATGAAGTCAGTCTTGTAACTGATCGTGTTTCTAAAACGATCAGCTAAAAAGCTTGGCCCCAAACGTGTGGTCTATCACCAGCGTAGGATCCCATTGTCCGTATTTTTTAACTAACAAAATTCCTAGACCAATTTTACTATACAATCTTGATTCCTCCCCCTCCCACTCTGTATCATTTCATTAGTTTTTTAACTTTATCGTGTAAAGTTGAACTGAAGTTTTGTAAGCCATCTTAAGTCGTTTTTTTTTTTTTTGGAACATGGTAAGGTTTCAATAAATACGTAATGAATACTTGCATAACATAGACTAATGCAGGAAGAATGTTTAATGATTTTACCACAGAATATTAACGGCCAGGTGGAAATTGCCACTTTTGGTTTCTTTCTTACTAGTGTTTCTCAAAATTTACTGACCTGTTCATTATGGATGGGTTTTGAGGTTGGAGTTAGTGTAATAGCATTCAACTGTGAAAACTTTTTTCCTTAGAATCTTTCTTCTTTGATGTGGGGGGATGGGAGTATTTTTCCATTCACTTGCACTCATTAGAGGCAATTTCGTATGCCAGGCCATGAGCTTATCGGTGCCTGAGAAAATGGCTAACATTTCCTGTGTCACGTATGAATGATCTGGGTGAAACCAGTCATGAAAATGTGAAGCGGTAAGGAATTGGAGGTAGAACTCACAAGCCAGTACTGATTTTATCCGAAAAGTGGCTAAGCATCCCCACCAGTTTCTTTTTAAGTTCTTATACCGATCTAAGTTGTAGATTTTGGGAAATCATCGTCTGATTACTTTTTGCTTGCCGGTGTAGCTCCCCAGTAAGCAACCCCAAAGGAAATCTAAAATCAAAGCATGAAATACATGTGTATGTGTCAGTGGGTATAATGAATCCCTATTAAGAAGGTATTTATAGGGGTGCCTGGGTGGCTCAGTCAGCTGAGCGTCTGACTCTTGATTTAGATTCAGGTCATGATCCCAGGGTTGTGGGATCAAGCCCTGCGTTGGGCTGCATGTTGGGCATGGACTCTGCTCAAGATTCTCTTCCTCTCCCTCTGCCCCTCTCCCCTGCATGTGCCCTCTCTCCCAAATTTAAACAAGGCGTTTACAATCTAGTTGAGGGAATAAGATACAGGTAAGTGAGCAGAAGGTTGCTACGCATAGATACAGCTAATAAGTGAATGGTGTAGCTGGTTCCTGTTAGGACTGAACTCGGGCATATCATTTAAGGCAAGGCTGGGCAGAGCAGATATTATAAGAGGTGGGTTTGGACTTGGATCTGAAGAATGCCTTGGAAGGATGGAGAGGAAGAAGAGGGACATCCCAGGTACGATGAGCAAAAGTGAAACACCGGGACAGCACGCACTCAGAGGCCAGTGGACCCAGCACCCGTTCTTGAAGAAGAGGGTTTCGATCAGGCCAGTTGGTAGTAGGGCCTCTTATTCAGAAATGGAGATTTTTATCGTGTCCATTCTATGTTTCCACAATTTTGGAAAGACTTTGGAACAGAGAAAGGATACAGAGTACACAGCAGTGTGCTTCTCAAACTGAAGTGAGCATATAGATCCTAAGGGATCTTGGGAAAATATAGATTTTGATTTCAGTCTGGGGTGGGGTCCTAAACCACCTTTAAGAAGCTTCCAGGTGATTCTAATGCTCATGTTGCACGAACCTCACTTTAGATAGCAAGGACAGAGTACTATTGTAAGAAGATTTATTTGACAGTAGTGATTTGATCGGCAGGACAGTGCTTCATCTGAGTAGGATCTTGGAGTCAAAGAGAGACCTAAAGATAATCGACTAGTCCATTTCTTTATATTGCCATTGGAAAACCAAAGTAAAAAACAAACAAACGAGGTCTGAAGGTCTTCCTATAGTGGGGGCCGGACCGGAACTCAGTCCTCCTGGCTCCCACTCAGTACCTTCTCCTCCACTCAACAGTGGTGGCTGGTTGTCTGTGGGGTGAAGGACTGCAGAGAAGCCGATGCCTTGGGAATGGAATGGCATGGCTGGACACAAGAAACCTTGTGAACGGAGAAGCAACCGCTCCCGGTAGCTGATTTGCTGGGGAGTGAGGAAACTCCCACGAAAGTGCTGAGGTTTACATCCTGCTAGAATGAACAGATACCGCATTGTTCGGCCAGAATGGAGAAGTCAGCCAGACAAGAGGGGAGCCCACTTGACCAATTGGGAGCTACCACAACTTCATAGTCTTCTTGTAAAGGGATAAATGCCACATGAGTTTTAAAATCCATCACAGGCAGCAACTTTCCCCAGCAATTGAGAACGCGTTCCCTCCGTTAATGGAACGCATCAGTGATGGTATGTGTTGAGTGTCGAGTGTTGCCAGGCAGGTGGTCTCTCGCCTTTCCACCAGCTCCTTCCTGTGCCCAGCATGGAGGAGGAGACCTTGGCGCTCAGCTGAGCTGACCGGCGCCTGGTGGTTTTCCTCTCTGCTCTTGGAGTAAGAGAGGGATTTATCCCGCCTGCTTTTCCAGATGTAAAGTTCTTTTGGCTTCAAGCACCGGCAGCAATAAGGGCTGGGAGGAGTGTGGATTTCCCCGAGAAGGTGGAAACGTGGTGAGAGTATGGGTGCGGGTGTGATACTTGTTTTCCAGGACCTCAATCGGCCCCCACCGGGTTTTGGACTCTGGTGTATTACACAGCGTAGCCAGAGCCTGTCAGGGAGATGGCGGGTGTGCTTGTGCGTGCAGGTGCACACGCACGCACAGGTGGAAACACTCACGCGTGTTCAAATATTTTGGTTTCGGTTTCGGCAAACTGCTGATTTCATGTGGAAACTTTGTTCCTTTTTTTGCTTCTGTACTAGACATAATAAACATTGAGGGGGATACTATTTCCAGAGCTGTCCCGAGTTGACAAGAAATAAATGTGAGGTTCCCCTCTACCCAGTAACTTTTTATCATATGATTCCGTTTTTAAACTATATGGAACTATATAGTTTTGTCTTTTTCCTCAAAATATCAGTGTGAGATGATTTCCAAAATCATTATGGACCTTCACTATTAATCAGAAAATGCATGCGTAGCGATCTGTGAACCTAGTTACCAAAAATTTTAACACCTCACGAAGGTATTTTAATATAGAGCGTGACCTATATGGGTCTTCTCAAATATGAGCTAATTTGAGAAATTTGAATTTCAGTATTTCTTGAGACATTTCTCATTTCTTGGTTTAGTTGTTGGGGTACAAATAACATTATTGCCAGTTTTAATTTTTTGAAACCTGTATTATGTCTTTAGAAATATCTAAAGGCAACATATATTTGACAAATATGTTAAAAGTTGAAGAATAGTGGTCTTTACAGATGTAGCCCTTTATGTAAGGAAACTGTGGGATATTTTCTCATATGCTTATGAACATATACATGTTGATAATTTGAAAACATATATGGCTTCTGAAGATTGTACTTTGAAGCTGATCTTATATTAGAAAAAATAATGAAGGCAATCCAAGACTACATGCTTGTAAAAAAACAATAGTAAATGTAGGTAACTGCTGTTCACACTTGGTGTATGTCCCCTCTAACCTTTCCTTGTGCTTGCCCACATACATACATACATGTGCATATGTTGGGCTGTATTTATAATTTAGTTTCCACTGTAATGCTTCATTAAGTTAGGGAGGTTTCCTTAAGCATTTGCAGCATACAAACTGACTACGGGTTTGTGATGTTAGTAACTTCTGTCATTCTTTTAAAAAAAATTTTTTTTTAATGTTTATTCACTTTTTGAGAGGGTGCAAGCAGGGCAGGGGCAGAGAGAGAGGGAGACACAGAATCCAAAGCAGGCTTCAGGCTCCGAGCTATCAGCAGAGAACCCAACGCGGGGCTCGAACTCACGAACCGTGAGATCATGACCTGAGCTGAAGTCGGACGCTTAACTGACTGAGCCACCTAGGCGCCCTGATATCTGTCATTCTTAATTAAGGTTTGCAGATGTAGCTTAATGATGAGCATTTTAATCCATAGATCAAATTCCATGCATTCACTTTATTTTAAAATGTATTTCTAAAACATTTGACTAAGTTATAATACCCTAACTTATAGTTATAGGTTCATGTTTAGCCACCAGGGTTGTGTGGCTCTCTCGATGCTTATATGGAACATGGACTAACTTGTGGAGTTATATTGCACTAAATACTCCTTATAATACTTTGTCAAGTGCAAAGTCAATGAGCATATCACACTCAGAAAGTGTTAGGGATATATTTGTACTTAAACAATAGTGAATACTGTTGTAACGAACTTTTTGACTGTGTTCAATTTTTTTTTTTTAAGTTCATTTATTTATCTTGAGTGAGCAAGAGAGAAAGCACACACTCCGGGAATGGGGGTAGAGATAGGGAGTGAGAGAATCTCAAGCAGGCTCCACACTGTCAGCACAGAGCCCGACCCAGGTCTTGAACTCAAGAACTAGAAGGTCATGATCTGATCCGAAATCAAGAGTCAAGACACTTGACTGAGCCACCCAGGCGCCCCTAGCCTTGCTCCATTTTGATTACATTTATTCATTTTCTTTTGCAACATTCAAGTGGAATCTATAAATTTGTTGGATACTTTTTTTTTTTTTTTTTCCCCTGCAGTGACCAAAAAATGTTCTCCAATGCTAGGAAAGAGTCAAATTCTTGGTAATTGACCATTTACTCAAGATTGAGTCACAGGACTCAAGAAAGCCTGATTACTAAATCTTAACATTAAAAATTCTGATATTTCACCATATGGTATCTGGGATTTTCTTGAAATTAAACTGGGGTGGAGCCAAGGCACGTGTGAAGGTACAGATGATACAAAATTGACGATCAGTAGATAATTGTTGAAGCTGGGTAATAGGAATTTGGGAGTTCATTGTACCATTCTTTTTACTTTTGCATATTTAAGATTTTCTATAAGTTGAGTTTAGCACTTATTTTCAATTTTTTTTTTTTTTTAAGTAGGCTGCATGCCAACAGGGAGCTTGAACTCACGACCCTAAGATCAAGAGTCGCATGCTCTATCCACTGAGCCAGCCAGGCACCCACTATAACAAGTTGAAACAAGAGAGGTCATAATTGTAGCCTAAAACCTTGTGACAGTTCAACCTTCAAGTGATAGGTTCAGGTTGAAATACATTGCCAAGATGCGCTTCTGGAGGAAATTCTAAAAATCACAGAAGAATCCTCATGGACATTGTCACGAATAAATATGTCTCATCTGATTCCTTACTTAGAAAATGTAAGGAGAGGGGCGCCTGGGTGGCTCAGTCGGTTAAGCGTCCGACTTCAGCTCAGGTCACGATCTCGCGTCTGTGAGTTCGAGCCCCGCGTCGGGCTCTGGGCTGATGGCTCAGAGCCTGGAGCCTGCTTCCGATTCTGTGTCTCCCTCTCTCTCTGACCCTCCCCCGTTCATGCTCTGTCTCTCTCTGTCTCAAAAATAAATAAACATAAAAAATAAAAAAATAAAAAAATAAATGTAAGGAGAGCTCCCATCTCCCTGGCAGTCAGTGTGGCAGGCTAATTTCCCAAAGGGGCCATAATGATACCTCCCAACCCAGGGAGGTTACCGTGTGACTTTGACACTCTTCACTTAGATGGGGGCTGTGCACTCTCTTGCACCTGGGAGAGCATGTAACTCCAGCAGAAGAACTTGCTGCACGAGACTGTGTTAGAAAAAGGAATACAACTTCTGCCTGGCTCTCTTGGTCTGCCTGGTTTCTCTTGAAACCCAACATTGTGCTGTGGGGAAGGCAAGCAGTTACGTGTAGCACCCCTGTATAGTTGTTCCAGCAGATGGCCCCTGCGTAGGTCCCAGCTGTTAGCCAGCATCAGCCCCCCGACATGTGAGCGAGCAAGCTTCCTAATGATTACAGCTCCAACCATCCAGTCACCCCCACCCTTCGAACCTTCCAGCCAAGTCCCCAGACACCACGGTGCAGAGAGAAGGCTTTTCTGCTTTCCCCCTTCTGAATTCTTACCCTCCGAATCTGTGAATGTAATAAAATGCTTGTGGGCTTATGCGACTTAAGTTTGGGATGATTTGTTACACAGCAGCGGTAACTGGATCAGTCAGCACGTGTTATTGAGGAGAATCTTCTTTCTCAGTGATCTCTCTTTCCAGAACATGTCCAAAAGATACATGTTTACTCGAGGACTGTGTTTGGATTATTCATCATTTTTACTATTTCCATCAACACTATGACTGATTGAGTTACAAATCAAGAGTTACACTGTGGATCCTCCATTGTTCCCCAGATAAAACAGCTTGCAACTGGGCGATCAGGTGCATCAACTTACTCCACCCTCCACCCTCATGAGGACTGTCTTCCCCTTCCCACCTTCCCCCTGCATCAGGACTGTCTTGTCCTACTGGAACTCTAGAGCCATGCCCCCTGCCCCTTACACTGGTTGAACTGGGAGCAGAGAAGAGGGCAACCTAATCTGTAGATTGGGAAGGGGAACGTCAAGGAGCCTTTCTCTCCCCATTTTGATCTGACTCCCTGCTGCTCTACTGTGTAAGCAACACCCTTTATTGCTGCAGATGTAGATGGTGCTGCTTCTGCCGGATTCTGCCACACTTTCACATCGTGTCATTTAAAGAAAAAATCGATTTTTTTCAGTGGCAAACAGAATAAAAGATGTCCAGCACTTCTTCGGGTGTATCTGATACATCTACAAGACTTGATTCATACTCTGCCCACGAGTGTTTTATGCGGGTGTATGGCAGACACCTGCTAACTTTCACTCTTATTTGCAAAGTTGCGTTTCTCAAGTTTGACGGTGGGTCCACAGAGTTTGCTGTATCTTTTGTTATATACTTCTATATGTCTTAACTACTTGATAATATTCACACATACATGATAGTAATTAGTAATTACTCTTCTGGACTTTTGTCATCGATATCATGTGACATCCATCGGGGCCGTAATAACGGAAGGTTGCCAGTATTCCATTCCGCTCTGTCTCCAGCCATCACACATAGGTCGAAACTTAGTGGATAACTACATGCTTCTCTGTTGTGTCGTATTTTTACTTCAGGGTGTGTTTGCTCTAAGAAATGCCTCGTAATGATGATGGTAGTCTTTCCTCGAGAGTTGAGATTATTAAGATTTGTTCTGAAAATCATTACTTTGTAGTATGCTTTGGGGAGGGGAAGCAGTAGAAACATCGCTGCATGAGATGTGTTTAACATCTCCTGTTCTGAAAAAGCAGATGTTCTGCATGAAAACATTATCTGGGCCCATTATTTTAAAGGAATACATTTTAGTACATTCTACATCCAACTATATCCCCAACCAGTTTCCTAAAAAGTCCCTAAAATACAGTCTGCTGTATGCAACAAACCAACATGTGAAGATGAATTATTTAGAATGTTACTTCCTGATCGTCTTATATTTAATGTGGTTGTTAACAAGGACCTGCTTTGTATTCCGGAAAAGCTACATTTTGTATAATGTACCGTAAATGTTAAGTTTAGGACGTGGGGTAACAAATGGTGCACTCAACAAATGAAAATTTGTTAGAAAAAATGCAGATAAAAATATGCAATAAAAGCAGGTAATTCCCTATCACGGACTGTTACCTAGTGAGGTAGAGACTTCAAGCTTGAAGAACAGTTTAGAATGGAGGAGAGGAGGAGAGTTGAATTAGACATTGTTTTCGTTGATCCCTATGGAAGGACATGGGCTGGAGTTGGGTGTTAAAGGCGCTAGAGAAAGTTTCAGAGGAAATAATAGAGACCTGTCATCATTCTGAGATTCCCACACTGACTCTGAACAGGAAAATGTAGGTCGAAAAAATTGCAAACTATACCTTTGCTTACTTCCTGCTGTTTAAGTTTGTAAATTTCTCTAAGCGATGCTAAGAGGTTAGGTATCAGGGCATCATGACTGGTCGCTAAGCACCAGGAACCCCCAAATACCTATCTGCCGTGTTGATAACACCTGAGCCTGATGTCCTATCGGTTGAACTAGGAATGTGACTCAAACATTTCCATATATTGCTTTGTAAAAATGGTGCATCGGGTCTGGGACAGAAATAGAAGTCCGTCCATTTTGAACAAAGGTGGCAATAAAAGCCAAGAGGATGTTAAGCAAAGAGAAGTTTTATACCGGAGTTAATACCACTCTGGTATTTTTTCATAACAAATAAGGCCCTGGGACTAAGGGTGAGTGAGTCTCCAGTCCGTTAAAGTACTTTTCTCTTTTGATCAACTCGTCCCAAACCACCCTGTTCTCAGATTTCTCACCTCAGCACATTCATTTTATAGTCGATCTATGTACTGGATTCCTGTTCCTTAGTCACATTTATAAATGTACTCTGAGTTTTACTTATTTCATTGCTAAGTTTTTGACATATTGGCCTATTTTTATAATCATGCTAGTAATGAAATAGGTAACTTCAATAAATTGAACATTTAGATGCAGTGACAATTCCTAATTTGAGATGATCCTGTTCCCGTAACCTGAATGTCAGCCGAGACTAACAGAATAATTTTCATACGGTACATGTGTGATCCTGAAGATTATAACAATTATTAAGAACACAATAGGATTACTGGAAAACTCATAATTAACCCAGTCTTTCAACCTCATTAGTGATATTACTCTCCTCCTCTAAAACTGCCTATTGTCCTGCTTATGACTTGTTCAGCTGGGGACCACTCTGGACTGTGAACCATACTTTGATGAGGACGTGTACTTTAGCACCTGTTTAGATTTAGAATTATTCTGTATTTGTGAAAAATATCGATGTGGTGCTCTGTGCTGTGCTTCCTAGTACAGCTCGTGTTTTCCCATAGTATGTTCTAACACTTTTAATAGTGTGGTTTTCCTATTTTGCTGCCAATGCTTATTTCAATATATTATTTTTGTCACAGGTAATAGGTTTACCTCTTTTTTTTTCCCATCCAAAGGGGAAATGGAGGTGTTTCTTTTTTCTTCTATTTTAGAGACAGGAGGACAGGGGAGGGGGAGGAGAGAGGGAGAGAGAATCGCAAGCAAGCTCTATGCATGCTCAGTGGTGAGCACTACTCGGGGCTCGATCCCATGACCCTGGGATGATAACCTGAGCCCAAATCAAGAGTCGGATGGTTGACTGAGCCACCCAGGCGCCCCAGGAAATGGAAATTTTAACTATAAAATGGTTTTAGCTCTAAAATGGTTCAATTCCTTTTTTTATGATTTGATGATTTTTGATGACATCATGCATTTATTTCATCTGTTAACTGGATACTGAGAGTTGTTTTTTTGAATTTCCAGCTAGGCCAACTCATTTGTATTATAGGAGCACGGTGATTTCTAGGGCTCCATGATAATACCAGATTAGCTTTCCACCTTCGTAAAGACACTTTCAACCAGCCCTACGTCATGAAATACTCTGAACACATTCAGCATTTTAACATCAGACCGCAACTCCGATATTACTGAAAAAGAAACCGAACACAAATGGATCTCAGTAAATTGTGTCCCAGTGATGGTCTAATCACATCGAGAGAATGACTTCCCCAGTAACTGTCGGTGCCCTTCAGTTAGACTGTGCTGGTTTCTTCTGCAGTAAAACTGCCAGTGGAGTCAAGCGGTGAAGTTTGGAAAACGGTTCAATTTTAAGACTCTAAAGTTCTCATTTTCAAAACGCTTTGGTTTTCCCAGAAAATCTGTTTACCTCCACCATCTCCCCCCCACCCCCACCGCACCCTAGCATTTCCCAAATGCTCCCATCTCTTCTTACACATCGATTTGTCTTTCTGGTGTGTGCCACGTTTGGAAGCCTCATTAAAGCAGCATCTGTTTCTCTTTTAGGAGAAACCCGATGCCAGCCCCACGTCACTTCAGCTGCGGTCCCAGATCGAAGTAAGCACAATGACTTTAATCGTCTATTTTTGCTTCTGCCTTTTTTTTTTTTTTTAAGTGATATTCTGTACAAATCAGATGAAGCCTGCCGCTCTGGCTGTGCTCACGCTGTGCCTCTTTTCTCCTAGGAGTCGCTTGGCTTCTGTAGCACCGTGTCAACACCAGAAGTGGAGAGAAAGTAAGTTTCCCTCCTGCCCGGGATCGGCATTTGGAAGAAGGTGCCTCTGAGGTCCATCCTGGTGGGAGTCAAGTGGGCGACTGTGTTGTGTATGTGCTACGGAGCATGATGTCATTTTCCTTGCATGGGGTGTGTGTGTGTGTGTGTGTGTGTGTGTGTGTGTGTGTGTGTGTGTAGGTGGGTGAGAGTGTGTTGTGTAATTTAGTCGATGATGCCTAACGACTCTGCAAAGAGTTACTGGTTTCACACTGCTTCTTATGAGTGAACCCTAAATAAATACCTGGAAACAAGCATAGAGGAAGGAAAAGGACAGCTAGGTCCACCAACGTGGGTTTTCTTCTTTTATACTAGTTTCTGATAGAGGAGGAAAGTCCCAAAGAAGCACAGTACAAAAAAAAAAAAAAAAAACCCAATATATTCCAGAATAAAACAATGACTGGAAAACCCCTCTCTGCACCTTGCTGTGGTGGGTGACCTTAAAACAAGAATAGATGCCTGTGACCAAAGACGGCAAAGGCTCACTTTTCTTTTCTGTTGAAGGCAATATTTTTACCTCTTTGTCCTGACTTGGACCCTGTAATTTTTAGTCTCCTGGAAGATAATTCTATGTTATATTTCATATTGCCAGTATTTCTTTTAGGCACCTTTAAAAAACCAAAACAAAGCAAATGGGTTTTTTGTTGTTTCGTTTTGTTTTCTATAACCTTTCCTTTTTCCTCTTTATTCCATCATAATTACACTAGAATGTTCCATTTGTGATCTTCTGAGGTAAAGAAATTTTAAGAAAGTGCTCAGCTTTATACAGACACTTCCTTTGGCACAGAGCCACTTACACGGTTTTGTGCCAAGAGAAGCATAGAAGTGGTTTAGGAATAAAGTATTTCTGGAATGAAAAGCACACATTGGGAGAGCGTGTGTGTGCTTTACAGCACGGCTCCGCCTAATCCGTCCACGTGTGTGCTGCTGGCCAGAGGCAGCTTCAAGGGGGGGGAGGCTGTGTTGCCAACGCTTCGGTTCTCGAGAGGCTAAGCAGATTTGGTTCTGTCAGGACTGAGGAACATTGGGGTGACGAGCAAAAAGCAAACCAAGGCCACTGCCCACTCAAGGTTAGACGATCGATGTGCAATGAACTCGAATCTCCTTGGCTTTAGTTGCATGTAACCCCCTAGCACCTTAGCGTGGAGGCTGAAGTAGCTTGGGGATTTGGGTCGACATTGATTCGGAAATTGGATGTACTATGGCTATAGATGAAGTTGAGTGTGGGCAGCAGCGCGGAGTTAATGGACTGGAGGTTCTTCTGACTTCCTTCGCTACCTATTTGGCACGATTCAGGCCGAGAACTCAGGTGTTCGTTCAGAATCTGAGTCCTTCAGGAAACAAGACATGTTTGCCTTTCCTCCTAACAGGAAGTGACTCACCAGATTTGTACCAATCTTAAGTTAGGCTGGATATTCTTCCCCTCAATTATGGGTAGTCATTCTTTCCGTGTTTATATCCTTCACTTGGTAAAATGCGACATGGCTTTGTGGCCAAGAAAGAGACTCTCAGCCTTCTCTGAGGTTAACGAAACATTTCGAACACACAGCACACAGCACTGTTGATAGCCTCAGCCTCTCCATCTGTACGACCGCCATTTTGCTTCTGTTCTTTTAAATGTTTTACTTAAACTGAGGTGTTTCCAAGTAACTTGGGAGTTTTAATCCATTTTGTCCTATATTTCCTTATTAACGTTTTTTGGAAACTATGGTACCCTTTTTTTCTTCCTTTAAAGAACTTTTGAAAACTTTTAAACTTCCAGAAAAGTCATAGGAATTGTGCAATGAATTTCCATATAACTTTTACTTAGATTTACTAGGTTGCATGCTCTTTTTCTCCCTCCTAGACACACACACACACACACACACACACACACACACACACACACTTACATAATACCGTAATTTCAGAACTATTTGAGGGTAAGTTAAAAATTCTGTGATCCTCACTCCTCGATACGTCAGAATTTATGTCCTAAGGACAAGGCCATTCTCACAGAACTCAGAGTACAGTCCCATAGAGAAGAATTTTAAAAACAATTTTCTTTCTTTTTAATGTTTAGTTATTTTTGAGACAGAGACAGAGTGTGAGCAGGGGAGGGGCAGAGAGAGAGGGAGACACAGAATCTGAAACAGGCTCCGGGCTCTGAGCTGTCAGCACAGAGCCCGACGCGGGGCTCGAACTCACAAACCATGAGATCATGACCTGAGCTGAAGTCAGATGCTCAACCACTGAGCCACCCAATAGCGATTTGCTTAATACACAGTTCATGCTCCAGTTTCTCTAATTGCCCCAATAGTGTTTCTTTATAGCACTTTCTCATCAATCCAACACTTAAAAAAATTACTCCTCACATTTGCATGTCCTCTTTCTGGTCATATTTAATCTGAAAGCGTTTCTTGGCCTTTCTTTGTCTTTTATGATATTGACGGGGTCTTTTAAGAGGGTAGGCTAGTTGTTTTGTGAAATATTCCTCCATCTGGGCTCCGTTTTAGGGTTCGGGTAGTGCATTTTTGATGTTACGTTCTTTTCAGTTCACTACATCATGACGTCACTTCGTCCCATTGTTGGTGATACTCATTTTGATTATTTGATGAAGGTGATGTCCATCAAGTTTCTTCTGAGAAGTTAGAACTTTCCCTTTGCAGTTGGTAAATACTTTGTGGGGAGATAATCTGAGACCTCGTAAATGGCTTGCTCCTCATCAGACTTTTACCTGATGGTTTCAGATTCTCTCAATGATTGTTGCCTAAATCAGTTTTTATGGTGATGTTTACAAAACGATGATGCTTGGGGTGCCTGGGTGACTCAGTCAGTTGAGCATCCGACTCGTGATTTTGGCTCAGGCCACAATCTCACAGTTTGAGATTGAGCCCCATGTCGCGCTCGGCACTGACAGCCCGGAACTTGCCTGGGAATCTCGCTCTCTGCCCCTCCCCCACTTGTACACTCATGTTCTCTCTCAAAATAAATAAATAAAACTAAAATAGAAATGATGATACTTATTCTTAAGTTGCTCATTATCTTGGATTAAACCCTCCAAAAGGTGTTTGTTTTTTAATAAGATGGACACTCTAGCTCCAATTATAATCTGGGTACTTTTGTTTCTATGGAACTATTTGTATTTTTGTACTTGAAAATGTGCCATTCTTCAGATACAAATGCTGCTTGTAAGCCCTGGAGGATGACCTGGCAAACCAGTTGGTTGTGTCTGGTTAAATGTCCACAAAGTAGCTGCCAACCCAAATATCATTCTGAGTCAGCAGTCTTGTTTAATGGGCAGAACATTTCTTCTGCTTTGTATTTAAAAGGCGAGAGAACTCAGTAGACAAAAGTGGGCAGATTCTACAGCAGCCCACCCTTGAAGCAGAGGCCTCGATGACAGGATGGGGGGGCCTGTCATTGACCCTTGTGGCTCCCACTGTCCAGGGATTGGCCCTTGTGGCTCCCCCGCTGTCCAGACCCTCAGCACAGCTTTCTCCCTCCCTTCTCCCCCAGTTAAAACCTGAGCTAAGGAAGGTATCAGGTGTCAATAATAATGTAAATACCTGATTTCTAAAAAACAGTCACGTCACGAAGTGGTATTTATCATTTACCAGGGTTTACAATCTCGAGTTCCAGGAATACAGCTCTAACCAGAAGAGAACAAAGAGGGTGGGAATATACCTGACATCACTTCACCTGGAGACACTGCCCAATGGGGCTGCTAAGGCTGTATTTGGCCTGTAGGTGTGTGAGACCTGCATGAGGGATGGATGGATGGATGGATGGATGGATAGATAGATGTACAGGCAGACAGGAAGAAACATACATACGCACATACATACATAGAACAGACCTGCCCCCACCAGTTTGACAAAGGCTTCATTCATCCTTATTTTCTTACAATCTATCTGGTCTCTCTGTATGCATTCACTGAAAATATAAAAAAGGCCAAGGGAATTTTCATTTGAACCTCTTCTATTTATATCCATTTACACTGCCTATTGATGAGACTATCTGTTTTATTACGCCGATCTTAGATTTGCGTCAACTGGCCAACAAGCTTGAACATTAGTTACATTTTTTGGTACTCACCAGTTAATCTCAAGAATATCTAGCGAGAAAGAGTTTTTTGCCAGGAACATTCTTTATAACTGTATTGGGGATGCATTTAGCTACAAATAACAGAAAACATGACATAAAGCAGCATGAAAAAAAAATACAGTGTTCATTTGATATATCCTCGTTCCAGGGGGGGTGTCTAGGGCTGTGCTGTGGCTCAGCTGAGCCTTCCGGAAGCCAGATTATATTGTTTGTTCTTTTTGTCAGTCTCCTGGTTTTATAGTGGCTGCTGCCATCTCCCAGGTGGGAAGGAGAAACGGGGTGAAGAAGGTAAAAGGGCAAAAAGCCACAGGCGTACCCTTTAAAAAGCTTTCCTAGAAACCCTGTCCCACACATTCCAGTTTGTGTCACTCGTTACTTCATGCAGCAGCTGTTCACTGGGCACCGGCTTTGTGTGCGGGACCCTGTTTGGAGCTCTAGGATATGTGATGAGCTGACATGAGCTGCATGGAGGGAGCTGGAGTAAATCATTTGTATGCTTTAGACTCTGCAACGGAGAAAAATAAAGCAAAGAAAGTAAGCCCAAAATTGGGACACGTAGCGACCATTGCCATAGAAGAGTTTGGGGATGTGCGTGTTTTGTTTTGTTTTTACATTTGATTGATTGATTGATTGATTGGAGACAGAGCACGAGCAGGGGAGGGGCAGATTGAGAGGGAGACACAGAATCCAAAGCAGGCTCCAGGCTCTAGGCTCTGAGCCATCAGCATAGAGCCCGATGCAGGGCTGAAACCCACAAACTGTGAAATCATGACCTGAGCCAAAGTCAGACGCTTAACCCACTGAGCCACCCAGGTGCCCTGACATGCGTGTTTTTTGCTGACTGTCTTACTGCCCTGAACAAAATGAGTGTCTTAAGGAAGGAGGGAGACTAGACATTGGGTAGAAAGCTAGCAGTATTTTCCACAATAATTTAGTCTTTTATTTGTGTGTGTATACATCTGAAACAGTAATCTGCAAATTAGCTAGATGGCTAATAAATAGGCTGTGTATCTGGATGATTTGGATTCATTACTTTGAAGGAAGCCAACTGTGTAGGGGAGCCCATCTGGTTAGTTCTAGGTGTGTATCTAGATTGGAAGTAGTCTTTACAGGGTTGGTTCTGCAAGTTGGAAAAGAAAAAATAGGAAATAGCAGGTAATGTTCATTGAGGGTTGGTGCATGGGCCAGGAACTGACCTAAACACTTAACATTGACTTATCTAATACAACAACCCTGTGAGGTTTGCTCTGATATTATTCCTATTGCCAAAGGCAGAAACTGCGGCGCAGAGAGGTTAATAAGCCGCTCAAGGATACACAGCTAATGAAGTGACACAGCCTGGATTTTATCCCATTTGAGAGCCCATGCTCCTAGCCGTCACGCTACGATTCCAAAATACTTACAATTGCATGGCTTCTGCAGATAGAGAGGTTAGGGGCACATTGAGTTCATTGGCTTTATGTAAATAGCAGCAGCTAAAACCCGCAGTCCTGTGGTCCTCTTGGAAGGAGAGACAAGTTTACTCTCATTCACATATAAGCTGTCTCAGTTATTTATTTACAGAGGCAGGAAGGTCCAAAATAAATCTCAAAACTTCACCTTCGCCAATGTTTATCAGCTCTTTTCTACTAAGTCTTTCACCAGAGTTGAAAACTCACTGATTTAGTTTCACTTTCTTTCATTACCTATGGGCTACACTTGAACTGTTTCATGGTGAAAAAGCCCAAAAATATATCGCACGATGGAAGAGGAAGATAAATCAAAGGAGGGCAAGCCAATGGAGCGGTGTTGTGTGCTCGAATGAAATGGATGGCATCTGGTTTATAAATGTTCTATGCAAGCATTTACTCTGTTTGGACACCGCTTCCCTCTCGGATTTGTTTCATCTGGCTAGCTGATTACTCTTCTGACAGGGCGTCAAGTTTCCTTCCCCCACCACCCCCCAAAAGCCTCCTCCTCTTTTTTTTTTAATTTTTTTTTTAACATTTATTCATTTTTGAGACAGAGAGAGACAGAGCATGCACGGGGGAAGGTCAGAGAGAGAGGGAGACACAGAATCCGAAACAGGCTCCAGGCTCTGAGCTGTCAGCACAGAGCCCGACGCGGGGCTCGAACTCACGGACCGCGAGATCATGACCTGAGCCAAAGTCGGACGTCCAACCGACTGAGCCACCCAAGCGCCCCAAAAGCCTCCTCCTTTAACCCTTTGCCCTCAGAGAAGAAGCCCTGCTTGTGATCCTCGTGTTCTGGTTGCTTCTCTCTCTCCTGCCACCGTGGATCGCTCGCATCTCTCGTTGTGCCTTTTTCTCCCTCACAACCTGCCTCTGCCCGCCTGTTCACCTCCCACATCGTCCTGCCTGCTCTCCAGGTGGGGTGAAGCTCCCCGGATTGCTCAGACTGGCCATGTGCTCCCACGGCATGCCGAGCCTCCGAGATGGCTGCTCCTTCCGGTGGGGTGCCCCGTCCCCGACTCTGTGAGCATCCCCCCAACCCTCCTTCTCTGGGCAGATCCTATCACACTTAGAAATCGAGCTCTGGTCTCCTGCCAGAAGTCTTCCCTAATTCACAGGGTTGGGGTACAGTGTCCTGCCGCTGGGCTCTGGAACTCCGCGCTCCCCTGCTCCCGTGGCAGTGGAGCTCGGTTACAGGTGCACGCGTACGTGTGTGCGTTGGAGGAGGGGGGCCACCTCCCACTCCCACCCCTGGGTCTTTCACATAAAAGACTTTCAGTAACGTCGGATCGATGAGCAAGTGGGTGAGTGTCACAAACGTGCTTCGTTCTTCTTCTCCATCCCGTAGAAGGCTTCTCCCCATTCTCGCAAACCGTAATTTGACTTCTTCCCCGGTTACTGAACTTTGCCCGGGAGCCCGACTCCTCCTCTTCCTGAAATGCCATCTGAGGTCAGTGCTGCAGCGGTAACCAACCCAGGAGCCCCTCCCCACTCGCAGATCCTTGCCGGGTTCGGCACTGCTGCCTTTCCCGTGGGGTCTGCGTGTACTTTCGCCCTTGGGGTCTGTGGCGTTACGGGTTCTAGTTTGTCCTCACTTGATGCCCAGTCTTGGTGGTTCCCTTTTTTCTGCCCATCCCTTACCATTGGAGTTCCCCAAGGGCTTTTTATCCAACCTGCAAGCTGTCCCCAGGTGCCCCCACTCAGGGCTTTGACCTCTTGTCTCTGGGCTCCCACCTCACATACACATCTGTCCCTGTGCCCCGTTTCCCAATCTGGTGACCTGCGTGTTGCCGCGACTTGGCAGATGCCTGCTCATTACTGTCACTGTCGCCCCAGATGCATTATCTTAACCGCACAACCCCTCGCTCCCTCCCTTCTTACCTTCTCACCTCTTACAGCCTGCTCCTTGATCAGACGTCCCCCTTTTCTGTCCTTGGGGCCATTTTTTCTGCACATCACGCAGCCTTGGCATTGTTACCTGTTGCTTTTCTTCCGTGGTTCTAAAACTTTAATCGTGAAAACCTGTTGCTTCTACTTGTATAACTTTTCCTGTGTTTCCTTCTTTTTCACCTTCACTACTGAAAGCAATACCTTTAATGCTCTTTTCGTGAACTAGTTTAGTCTCCCTAAAGTAGAATCTTTAGTCTCCCTAAAGTAGAATCGGGCCATACGGAGCAGGCAGGGGATGCAGAGAACTCCCCAGTGGCACCTATAAATTAGGACCTGTGCGTGCTTGCGCTTTGATCAGAACGCCCCCATGCAGCCCCAGCCCGGGGCTTCCCTCTCACCGCCAGCCTTGCCGTAGCCTCTCATCTCCCAGATGCCTCCTGGGCTGCTTGGAGCTCATTCCTTGAAAGCGTCTCCTTTCTTTAAGTGCCTTCTCAGTCTCTTCACTGGCCGTGTTCTTTCCACCTTTTGGAATCAGGTAGCATTTGGCACGGATCTGACATCTCAGGGTATTGTAACAAGTATCATCATCGTTGTAACGCTTACAACGCTTATTGGCTCATTTCTATTATTGGACACCGTGCTAATCACTTTTACTGTATTTTGTCATTTAATTTTTCACGGACTCCTTGAAGTATGTACCATTTTTGAGAGTATCAGCTTGTCTAAGGTCTCAGAGCTAGAGACAAAAAAACCTTATCCAGTCTGAATGCCATGACAGCCTTGGGGTGAAGATACCCCATGTGATTACAGACTCTCTGGGTTCAAACCCAGGCTATTTCTTACCTGGATCTTGGTGTCTATAGTTTCCACAACTGTAAAAGGAGGATGATCTGTACAGTATATACCTCACTTAATAAGCTATCCAGCACCTAATAAGTGCCCAATAAACTTGTCTGTTATCTATGTTGTCTGGTCCAAATTCAGGCCCTTGCCTGGGGGCTCTAGCTTTGTGTACTTCCGGAATCCTACCTGGCCTAGCATGATCTCGAGCTCCAGGAGGCTAAGAGCTCACATTCTTCCTCTCTTTGAATTGTCTTCAGTGTCCAAAAGAGTTGTTTTCACAGAGCAAGTGCTCGTTAAATACTTGCATTGAAAGCATTGATTGTTCAGTTCTTTGAAATAGGGTTAAAACTGGATTGTCCCCAGGACCGGAATTACAGAAGACGTACTTTGGTCTTACCTGTTACCCAGCATGTGTCAGTGTCTCCTTAAACCAGTAGCAATGTAATAAGAAGCAAGTGCTTTCTGATGGTGAATATTCACATTTAAAAGACACCTGTCCAAACATTTTAGGGGCACCTGGGTGGCTCAGTTGGTTGAGCGGCTGAGTCTTGATTTTGGCTCAGGCCATGATCCCAGGGTTATGAGATCAAGCCTCTCGTCAGGCTCCGTGCTGAGTGTGGAGCCTGATTAAGATTCTCATTCTCTCTGCCTCTGTCTCCGTCCCCATCTCTTCCCCCCACATCTCTCTCCCCAGCTCACTTGCTCTCTCTCTCTCTCTCTAAAAATTTTTTTTTAAAAAAAACATGTAGTATATAGAATAGTAGCTTCCACAAATCCCCAAATCTATATCTAAGGGCTGCTCCCCTTCCTCCGCCCCCCCCAATTCCATTTTGTAATCTTGTTCAAGTCTCCTCAGATTTTTCCTTCTCTGTTAAATAGAGATGACAGACCAGGGGTGCCTGGGGGGCTCAGTCAGTTAAGCTCGGGCCCTGATCTCACAGTTTGCAGGATCGAGCCCAAGTTGGGCCCTGTAGTGACAGTGTGGAGTCTGCTTGGGATATTCTCTCTCTCTCTCTGTCTGTCTCTCTCTCATATAAATAAATAAAACTTAGAAATGACCACATATTACCTCCAGATAAAGGTACAACATTGAGAACTGCACACAAAATATTACAGTTTTTTAAAAAGCCCTTCAAACTTGTAACAGCTGCAATTTTGTGGGAGGTTACATTTATTTTATTTTATTTTTGGTGACAAGCTCACTGAGATATAATTCACATACCATACGACTCACCCATGGAAGAGATCCAATTCAACGGTTTTTGATGGAGTTACAGTTTTGTGCCTGTCCCCACGATCGATGTGGGAATATTTTTGTCAATTCCAAAAGAAGCCCCGCACCCTTGAGCTGCCCTCCACTTCTCTCACCCCTGAACAACCCGCTAACTGAGTTTCTGTTTCTATAGATTTGCCTCTTGTGGACGTTCCGTCCATTTTCCACTGACTGGAAATGCAGTCAGATGCGGTTTAAGGGACTGTTTCAGCATAATGTTCTCACGGCTCATCCACATGGGTTCCTTTTGTTCTATGAATGTGCCACATTTCACTTATCCACTTACTGATTGGTGGACACCTAGGGTTGTTTGGACTTTCTGGCAATTAGGAACAGTGTTGCTGTGGACATTTGTATACAAGTTGATGCGTGGTGTTCTTGGTGACTTGAAGGGCGTAAAGGCATTCTCCTCTGGGTAAGTTGTTTCCTCCGAGGGACCTCCGCCCTCTTGCTCAACAAGAAGTTTCTCGGTCCTGGAGACTGGGCCGGAGAGGGCTTCGGGTCCATCCCTTGTGGACGCCCCTGAAAACGGGGTCTGCTGTCTGGCCGGGGTTGCGTGTCCTGCTGTGTGACAAGGTGGGGCGCCCCGTGCTCGTTCTCAGACGTAGAAGGAAGCACTAGAAACCCGCGGGCCGCGCGGTTACCAACCCTCCTTTGGAACAGATTCGATTCACTGAGAATTGCTGATGAGGTCTGCACGTTGCTGGGAAATCCAGGTCAAGCCGCGTCCCCTGGAGCCGAGACCACGCATCCTGTTTCCACATCCTGTTTGTGGCAGGGCCGTGGGTCGGGGAGGGGAAAGCCAGACCTTTCCCATGGGGGCCATGCGCCTGGGATGGGGAAGCCACGTGGAGGCGTGTCCTTGAGAATAGTTCACAAGTCGGTCCTGTCCCGTTCAGGTGGATGTGTCCTTGCTGTGTCCCCGCTGGCCTCCCGGGAGAAGGAGGTGGGCGCTGGCATTAGAACCTGAGCCTGAGTTTCAGCTCTGCTGGTCGTGGGATCAGAAACAGTTTATTTAAGTGCCCCAAGCCTCAGCTTTCTCATCCGCAAAATGTGCACAATAAGCGCTCCTTGTGAAGGGGGGGCTGTGTGAAGCACGTTCCCTGACATTTGCTAGGGGCTCACGTCTCGCTTGTTCTCGCTCGTCCACCTCCGCGGCCTGTGGCCCGTGGCCTGTGGCCCGTGGCCCGGCCGATGGCGGCGGCAGCCGTGTGTGCGGTTCCTCCATCTGTCGGATGGTGTCGTACCCAGAGCTCGTCAGTGGCCATGGCCACTTAAAATACGCCATTCTCAAAAGAGATTTGTTTTTAATTAAAAAAAAAAAAAAATGCCATTCCTCCGTGCGCCTTACTTGGGAAGGCTGGGAGACAGCAACCGGTCTCAGAGCTCGTGCGACGGGCTGAAGTATGTGTGTGTGCGGGCGGGATCTGTGTCTGCACACGTGTGTGCTCCGTCGCACAGCATATCTGAGGGGCTCAACATTCCAGAATGCAGGGGCTCGGGGCGGGAGCAGCTGTGCTCGAATTCTCCACCTCAGCTGTTCCCCCACTGCAAACCCCGTTGCCCTTCGCCTCATCTGGTGAGGGAGCCCCAGCTGCCCCAGCCGGAGACCACGCGCCCGGGCCGCAGCCGGAGGCCGCGTGTGCGTGGTGGCCGGAGACAGGCCACTGCCGGGAGGTATGTAGGACGCGAGGGGGCTGGGGTTGGGTCTGTGCCCTGCAGAAGTGAACAGGACGCTGGGCAGCGGTGGGGGTGGGGCTGGGGAGGGGAGGCGATCGGTAAGCAAATGGCAGTCCCGGCCCGCCAGGAACAGGGGAAGCCCCACACCTACGACCACTGTATCGTATAAAGTAAATGGTGTAGCTCACAGTACAGGAAATGGGGGAGGCGGTGAGGAAGGCTGAATGACTGACCAAGATCGCCACCCCCACACAGCTCCGGTGAGGCAGAGGTGGACTTCTAGCCCGCATCCATTTATCTGCCTGCCAAGGTCAGGCCATCACACGGACCAAACGCTGGTGCATCAGGAAAGACCAGCGACGGGCCAGGCAGCAGTGGGGTGTAACCGAATAAACATTGTCCAGATCTCTGCTGCGTGCGCAGATTTGCTAGGTGCCGGGAGGATGCATGGGGTGCCCGGGTCACTGTCCTCTTTTCGGCCCGAAGGAGCCATGACCGCATGATCCTGACGTGACGGGAGCGCAGTGCAGAGGAACAGCAGGGGAGGGCCGGCCGGGCCCCTGCATGGGCCGCAGACACAGAAGTTCGGCACCAGACCGGGTTTTGCCGGAGGAGCCGACGTCACGGTGACGTCATCGCAGGGTTTTGACTGCATGTGCTCGTTGGGGCTGGTTCCACAGCCCCGGCCGGGCTGTCTCCTTCTGTGTCCGGTGATGTGGCCGCAAGGCAGCCGCACTGGCATTCGGGGCCAAAAGGCTGCAGGCAGAGTGGGGGATAGACGGTGACCTGCCACCTGCCGAGATGGGCACGTCCTCTGTCACCAGCTCCAGGCAAGCCTCCAGTTTCGACTCACTGGGAACCCGGGGAGGAGCTGGCATCCTGGCTGCAGAGCCACAGGGCCTGAAGAGCAGACTGCCTCTGCTTTCTGCCTGTCACATGACTTATAGGACCCATGCTGATGTAGAACAGGGCGGGGAAGGGAATTCTGGGAGATGGACTCCAGCTGAGCCAGGTTGACAGGCCACAGATGCACCACAGGTACTGAAAGGAGCGAGCAGCACAGGGATGATGGGGGGGTGGGGGGTCGTTCTTAGGCACAGGTGGAGGGCAACGGCATTGCAGGCAGACGCGAGGGCCTGCAAAGGTGTGTGGGTGCAGCACGTCGGGGGTGGGCTGGTGGTTCAGGGTCCAGGCAGCCCATGGCCCAGCTTGTGGGAGGTCTTCAGAGCAGCCCAGAGGTTGCCCAGGGGTGGATTTTGTGTGTGAGAAGGGCCATTGTCAATGTGAGGAGATGAGGTCTAGATGCCCCCAGGAGGCAGGGAGACCAGTGGTCAAGGGGACACATCCTGAGGGTCCAAAACTTGCCTGAACTTTTATTATGCTTCTAGTTTTTCAGTTCTTTCCATCCCACTGGCAAATTCCTTCAGTCTTTAAGGAGTGTCTCCTGCATACTAGGGATGGGTATGTGGCCCCCAAGATGAACCCTGGCCCCCAAGCTTTTGTCTATAAGCCTGGCTGCTTGATCCTACTGCGTTCTTGTACCCTGAATTCTCTTCTGGAAACTGCCCTTGTAATCTGCTTACTAGATTTTGGGGGCCTTGGAGTAGAAGGATACAAGGAGGGAATGGAGAAGGAAGGATGGGGAGTGTGTCTCGTGGATTCAACTAGTGTCCCAGGCATATCCGTACCTCACAGTTAGCTGGAGAGACAGACGCTCAGGCCCCTCCAAGGCCTAATGGATGGACTTCTCCAGATGTGGTGGAGACGTGGAACTGTGGAGTCTTTAATAAATTTTCCAGGCGGCTCTTAGGCAGCCAGCGTGGTGTTACGAATCAGTGCTGAAGCCTATTTTTTACCCGTTAGGTTGATGCTCTCTGCTTCTGCTGCACATCTCCATCACCAGGGGCGGGGGGGGGGGGTGCTCAGCTGATGCTGGTAGAGGTCATTTGTCATCACGGTGACCCTTGGGACCGCTTCCTGGTGTCTCTGTCGGGTGCTGGCGCGTCACTTCAGACAGAGCCTCGGGATCAGAAGGGGGAAGGATGTGCAGCAATCTGAGAGCAAAAGTGAGACGAGCCAGCGGCGTGAGCGCGTAGCTCGGCGGCTGCAAAGGCAGAGGACACGCGTGGGAATTGAAAACCGAGAACTGAACGGTGATGGAAGTTAACTAGGTTCACTGTGGTGATCATTTCGCAATATATACAAATACCGACTCGTTATGTTTTACTCCTGAAGCTGATTTGTCATATGTCAGTTATATCTCAGTTTTAAAAAAGAGAGAGAGCGAGAGATCTGAGAAGACAGGAAAGCCTGAGTTCTCAGCTTCATAGTGTTTATAACATAAAAATTTTCCATCAGCTGTGTCTGAAGGAATTAAAAGTAGGGCTGTGGCAGTGGTCACTGCGGAAGGGACCCAATCCTTTGTGCCGCCCGGCAGGAGAAGTAGGACAGGCACATGGCTGCCACCGCCACGTCCTGGACGGTGACTGGCCACTGGGACCGGCGAGGCGAGGAAGGGCCCGCAGCTCCGCCAGCTTTGGCCTTCAGAGGCCGCTTCTCGACTCCCCTGCTTCCCTCAGAACAGCTGACACAAGAGAGGCTGACAGCCCCAGTCCCCGCGTCCCTCCCCGGCTCCTCTGTGCCCAGACAGCACAGCGGCCCGCAGGGCCGGCGTGGCTCGGGCCGTGGTGAATGGGAGCCGCTGTTTGTTTCCACTGAGAAAGTTCTGACCCGCTTCCGGAGCCATCGCCATGGAAACAGACCTTGGAGATAATTGAATGGAGCCTCTTTTCCTCCGTCTCCCTTCTCCCTTTCCCCACACCGAGGCTGAGGCTGTCAGGGGCCGACTCTTTGCAGCCCGCCTTTCCCTGCAGGTGTCTGCGCATTTGACAAGAACAGCAAAGGCCCGGTTCCTGCCAGTGACCCCATGTGCACCCCATACCAGGCGGGGTGGCGGTCGTTTTCATAGCTGTTCTTGAGCGGAGGCCCGTGTACTACGTGTCCTGATGGCCGTGGCCTTCCACGGGGACGTGTCCATCCGGCCGGCCCCACATCTCAGCCACAGTTCCTTGCAGAAGAGCCTTTCTTGCACCACAGATTTCTTACGTGTATGCAGTCAAGTTTAAAGGGGAAGTAGAAGGGAAGTGATTTGGAAGTGATTTTGCTTCGTTTACAGAATAAGTAGCCAGCATATGGTATTTTTCTCCTTTTATAAAAACTGCCTTTTGGGGGTGAAAACAGTGGGCTAAAAGTCCTGTTTTATTTTGCTTTTGACAATAATTCAGTAATTCTTAAAATATAAAGACCTAAGCAAAATTTAAAATTCACATCGAGGCCATAAAGGAAAGGCATTGGTTTTCACTGGTTGCACCCAAAGCAGAAGAGGACGTTAAGGTTTCCTTTCGTTCAACACCTTCGTACGCCTACCGAGGAAGCGTCAAAAATCGGTGCTTGACCTGTGTCTGTGAACGCCAGTGGCCAAGTGACAAACTTAAATTGCACTTTCATTGCCAATAAGAAGAGAAAACGGACACCGTTTTGGCTTGAGGCTCACAGTTTCGTCCCTGGTACCGTGAATCCAGTGGTGATTCAGACAGGAGAGGCCCTTCCTTTCCTGAATCAGGTGTTTTAATGGGGTGAAAATCGGGCTGGGGCCAGAAGAGCCGCGTTTAAGCCCCAGCTCTGCGACCCGCAATTGGATAAGTCACTTACGAGAACTTGCCAGGCATCCTCTTCTTTATCTGTATAATGGGGCTGTTTCAGGGTCTCCGTGAGCCCGACATACAGTGAGAGCTATATGAACGTGCTTGGTAAACCCAGACCAATGCTTTGTAGAAGTTAGTCATTTTTAGTTCTTAACCACTGAATGCGTTAGGATTGTATTCAGTCGTACGTAACCGAACCTGACTGCGGAGTTCAGGCAAATGGGGGCATATTTTTTCATAGAGCAAGGAGGCCAGAGGTGGGTACTTCAAGGCTGGTACAGCTGCTCAAGGAAGCATCTGGCCACTGACACTTAGCCTCCAAGGGGGTATATGGGGAAGTAAGTGTTTTAACAGGGTATCCTGCCGCCCAAACCAAATCTTGGTTCTTTTAAGAAAGGGGGATATTGAAATGGGAGACAGCTAGTCCTGCCAGCTATAGTTACTCATTCAGCTGGTCTTTTTTTCTGTTTTTAAATTGTATTTATTTTGAGAGGGAGTACGTATGCACGCATGCACATGCAAGCAGAGGAAGGGCAGAGAGGGAGAGAGAGAATCCCAAGGAGGCTCCACACTGTCAGCGTGGAGCCCAGTGCGGGGCTCGATCTCATGAACCGTGAGATGACGTCCTTGAGCCTAACTCAAGAATCGGACACCCGACCGACTGCTCCACCCGGGCACCCCAGCTATTCTCTTCTTATAGCCCGTCAATATAAAGCACCTCGTGATGTTGTAAACGCCTGGAAGGTACGGACCACGTTGCATACATTTCCCTTATCAAGCTGCAGAGGGCTTCATTATCCACACCAAACAGTAGATACCAAGCAAAGAAAATCATTGTTGGTTGTTTTCATATGAGAATGGTCCGTTACTGAACTCCCCGAACTTAGGTAAACGTACTGAACTTGCATAAAAAAATAGTATCATACACCATGTGGTTGGTGTGTCATAGGAATATTCTGATTAGTTACTAAGTGTTCAGGACTCGGGAAGGCGTTTGTAACTTCTCAAGGCTGGAATATACATGGTTACTTTCAGTGGTGTTATAACATCAAAGCTGCCATCCCTACAGCACGTTTGTATCAGTTTTTTGGATAGGCCGGGCCCATGGAGTGACAAGCAAAGAATAACATGGCCCAGATGGAGAAGAGGAGACCCACTGGGAGGGTTTCGGAAATCTTGGAAGGTGACGGTATGCTTTCCCGTGTCTCCTTCTCCCTGCCCTGAGCCCACATCTGCGGGCTGGTGCAGCTCTCCACCCTGCCCGTTGTATAGTCCCGGCCCGAGAAAGGTTGTAGCTGAGACACACCCAGGCTGTGGCTCTCCACCATGGGCCGGGGGGATGACATTTGGCTCATTTTTAGGCATGGGACTTAAATTTCTGCGGGTGTCCTGCATCATTCACTTCTGGTACAAGTTACCATTCCACGGATGAAGGAACACGGATCTCTTTCAGTCTACCTTTGGGACGGATTTTCAGACTCAAAAAAGCCTGTTCGTGGCCTGGAAAGCCTGTTGGCCACCGCTGAGGTGCCAGGGAACCAGCCCCTTACATGTCAGAAAGCTGAAGTGTTCTCCGAGAAGGACCGAGAGAAACTTGACTCCACAGGGAGAGCTGGTTGGAGGAAAAGACCCGCAGTCCTAACCGCTACATCTTGTTAGTGACGCTTCACATGTACAAACAAACGTGTTCTAAATACCATACAAGTTATAGTTCACCGAAATCTCCAGAAAACCTACGTGATAGGTAATATTGTATCCCTTTTGCATATCATGAAACTGGGATTCACCGAGGCAAAGTAATTTGTCGAGTTACTGGTTGGTAAATGGTACGGCTGGGCTTTGCACATGGGAGGTTGGGCTCTAGAACCCCACATCATGAGCCAAGGTATTAGGTAGCTGTCTGGGCGGGGGTAGTGGGCTGTAGAAAATGTTCACGTCTGCCCACCTCTACCTTGGCATCATATTCAACCGCTGGTGTGTGTATGTGCGTGCGTGAGTGCTGTTCTAAGAAAAACATGGGTTGCTTTTGTAAACTGTAATCGAAAAGTAGAACAGGAGTCACTATGTCCATCCTAGCTATTTGGGGGAAATTAATGTTAAAGAGAGAGGGATAGGCTTCATTTGCAGCAGAAAAGATCACGTGTGGATACCTAGAACTCCCATGTACCTGATGTCATTAGCGGGGGATTGAAGCATAACAAAAACGATTGTTGGTATTGTTAGATTGTTGTTGCGTACCTAGATTGACTGTGTCTCTTATTTTTCCGAATAAGATCCCCTTTGGAAACGTCTCCTATATAATGACTAGGGTCACCTACAGTGATTCGGATGGCAATTGTCCACCAAAGATATCATTTAAAAAGGGGGGTAGGGCAGAAGAAAGTTGAAAATGTCAAAACTCACGGCTGGAAGTATCAAACCTTTTAAATGGCCTTTCAGAACTTCTCAAGCGCTTGATCGGTAGGGTAAGAGGTCCTCTTCAAAGTGGAAATAAACGTCGGATGGTACTGTTGTTTGGAGATCGTATATCCACACATCACTGCCATTTCTTTGGGAGAGTTGGTATCACCCGATGGGTGGGTCCAAACCCATTTCCTGTGGCATATACATCCATACTGAACATCTCTTCAACGTCATCAAAAAATTATTTCGTGTACCCTGTGCCGTATGAAAGAATCCAAATCGGTACAGATCTTACTGTTTAAGGAGGACAATAGGTGATCAGCAAATGGGAATATTATGATGCTGGACAATGTGGATGAAGACCCACTGATGTCATATTCAGTCATTGTGAGAAAAACAATGGATGTGAGAAAATGTGAATTGCTCGTACCGAGTGCAGTTGAGAAGAGGAATTGTTATGGCCATGTGGATTATTTGAGGGAAGTTAATGCTAAAAAAAAATTAAAAGGAGGAACTGTGGCAATATAGAAACTAAGCCGAGCACAGGGCCTAGTGGCCATCGTTGGTGGAATGAGGGTGGCAGGGCTCTGGGCAGAGACCGAGAGTGTTCATCCTTTGGGGTCCGGTGATCGTTATAAGAGGTCACCCTGACTGGGGTCTTACCAGTTGCCAAGTTCATGTGATTCTAACAGCCCGTTAAGGTAGGTGCTGATTTTACCATCACTACCTGACATGAGAGGGAAGGCATGGCTTAGATTTGTGACCGCACTGTCACGGGTGTGCCTGACTCTGAGTGTGTGAGTGCTGAGCATGGGCTGTGTCAGGCTGTTGCCTTGGATTTGGTCCTTCCGACACCTGCCTTGATCATTTATGAAGGTGACCTTGCAACAAAAGCCAGAAGGAGAGACTGGGAATAGGCTGAAATGAAAGAAAAGGCCTGTAGGCATGGAGTGTTTTGACCAGGGTGACAAAGTGTCACCAACGTTGTCATTGATACTAAATAATCTTGGAGCTCAAAAAATACACCAGATTTGAGCAACAGAATTACTTTCAATCCTAGCCAGTAAGTTTGCAAGTTAAGTTCTATTATGTGCCAGCAGCTGTTGGCAGGGAAGGGCCAGATCTAGGGTGAAGGAAGAGAGACCCCTTGCTCCTTAAACCTGCCTGGCGCTGAGAGTGAGCAGCTCTAGCACGGTGGACCCCTGTGTCCCTCCTGCCCTGGCCCTGGTCCCATGGGGTCCCATGGCTGACCCGTGAATTTTTATAGCAGACAGTAGATAGCGTAAACAGAAATTTGTTTTATACGTATTTTTATGAAATAGGGGAGATATGCTCCTATGATGAAAAATATCTTCGATATCCAAAGAATAATAAGAAATACCAAATTTAAGGAATTACCTATTTTCTACAAAATGATTTGTTACGAAATAAGCAAAATGTGAATATAAGTAGTTAGTCATATTTAAGGAAGGCATGTCAACTTAGAAGAAATAATCAGCATATAAGAAACCCATGAACACGTAAGAAAAAATCAACTACTCTAAAGCTCCTCAACCCTTTCAGCTTCTTTTCCCCTCCCACTCCCACGCACAATTCCATAGCACAGATGTCTCCGTCCCTTTTCTGCGTCTTGAGGAAAATGCTACTGGCATTGGGGACCGCCTTGGCAGGCCTGGGATGATGCAGGAAGGGACCCAGACACAGCAAAAGCCCTGATTCAAAATTCAGCAGGAAAGAAACTAATGAAGAAGTGAATTTCCGGAGACTCAAGATAAAGGAAACTTAAAAATCTCTTAAGTATAGGTTTTCCAGTAACGTATAACACATGTTCCATTCTTAGAAATTAGGTTATTGCTTCTCGCGCGCGCTCTCTCTCTCTCTCTCTCTCTCTCATAATGAAGTTTTCTGGACAGCCCATCAAAACAAAAACATGAGGTCTATTTTGGGAACTCTTTTTTATGTTTGGGCATTTGTTACACTTTGCTTGTGTGCCGGAGTCAGTATGTTGCAAAGAGACGGGAGTTGCCTTTGCCTAGAGGTACCTGAGACTATTTACGTAAATGGACATAAGAAGAAAAATGAGCCTGAGCCAAAGTACGTGGCCTCTTTCCTGTCAACTCGCAGACAGAGTCTGCACGAGCAGCATAACCCGATCCTGCTCTTGAAATACTTGGTTCTAAGAAACTCCTAGGCCACGTTCACATTTGGTGTTGAAAACATGCTCTGTCTTCCCCGGTTCTTCTGAGCCTATCATTTTAGTAACTCACCCAGCAACAGGGTTAGGACGCGTGTAACGTAATACGAATTTCTGTTGTGTAAACGAGAAACGATAGGGTGATGTGCCTGGGGCGCTGGACTCCGGAGTCAGAGATGTGGCTTCTAAACCCACTTAGGCCCCTGCCTGGCTCTGTGCCCTTATCCGGATTATCGCTCCGTAGTCTCGGGATCGGCGATCGGGTTGGCGATAAGAGTGTTTTCTTTAAGAGGTAGAATTCCACGCAAATGTAAAGAATCTCCTTTGGACCTTTGTCTGTTGCTCCTTGTCTGTGGCCACCTGGAGGGCTCTACTGTAAAGCCACAGACTCCAGAGAAAAGAAAACAGAGCAACCTAGAATTTACCCTGTCTGGCATCTGAGGCAGCAATATAGCTTGCGTAAAACCGATTTTAATGTTGTTTCAGCCGGGAAGGGTGAAAGCGTGTTCCCGGTTTTCCTTCTCCGCACGGACTCCTCCTCCTCCGTCCCGCTGCCTGCTTCACCTTCTTTCCCTGACCTCGAGGACTGGGTTGCCCTTGAGCCCAGGCCTCCTGCCACTTCTCTTCATTGTGTTCAGCTGGTCTTCTGGCTTTAAATGTGCAAGTGATTTCCAAATCCTGATCTCCAGTCCTCAGCAATGCCCGTGAACTCTAGACTCGCATTCCCTACTGTGTCTTGAGTATCTCCACGGGGATGTTGAAGAAACACCTCAAACTTCCTGTGTGAGAGGAGACCTCTTGCTTTCTTCCTCCGTTCTCTCCCTACCCAGCCTTCCCCACGGGGGTGGGGCACATGTCATGCCAGCTCATCATTTAGGGTCTCTGTTCACCTCTCCCCTCTTGAGAGAAGTCTTTTCTGTCCATCCCACCGAACATTCTCCCCCCTTCTCGATCTACACCGCCCACCTCGCTTCTCGCCCATCCTGAGCTCTAAGAGAACAGAGATCTTAACCTGTCTTATCTACTGCTACATTCTCAATGCCTCAGAGGATGCCAGCCTCATAATGGGAGTTGGATGAATGTGTATTGAAGGAAAGAAAGAATGAATGAGTGAGTGAGTGGGTGAAAAGAAAGGAATGACGCATCTTAACAAAGAATTCGCTAAAGATTGAGGTAGGATGAAAGGAATTGGTTAAGTTCAGGGATGCTGTCCCTTATTTTCTTTTTATTATCTCATTCATAAGTCGTTTATTGAATTTTCTTAAGTGAACGTGAGTTCAGAGAGGGCTAAAGTAGCTTAGGGATCGTGAGGAAAAATATTTACACTGGGGTCTAATAGTTATTGACGTAAAGGTACTTCTAAGATCAAGTTCAAAGACTAAATGCGAAACTCGAATTATTCAATGCTTAAGTAGATGTTCAGAGCGCAGAGGGATGCTAATTATTGCGTCCTCATCATCGAAACCCAGAAACCCACGCTGAGGTTCCCATCCCTTTTACCCTGTTGACAGTGAAAGTGATGGATAGAAAAGGGCTGACGAACCTGCTTCCAGCCTGTGGGTCCCAGGCCTGTGGCGTCTGGCCGCAAGAAGGAGGTGCGGTGAGGAGGCCTCTTTGGAACTGACTTCTGAGCATTAATTTCTTCCACCAGGAGATCAGCAAATGACCCTTTCCACCTGCTGCCATCCAAATTTGGAATTTGGTTACATCATGGGTTTTTGCTCCTGCTGGATAGATTTTATAATCCGTCTCAGGGAGAAAGATGGCATTTCGCATCACCTGCTCTGCCAAGCCTCTCTTTGCAGGGACAATTCACTGCGTCCAAATTAAACTTCATACGATGCCGTTTTCCCCCTTTGCACATTGATGAGTTGGGGAGCCTCACACTTATGAAACACTGGCTTGCTGTTCTTTGGCCAGTGTCTAGATTGTGAACTCGCAGAACGTTAAAAATAAAAATTCCCATTTGTCACCGCAAGATGAATAGAGGAGCTGCAGTGCCATCTGCTGGCCATGTGGGGAAATGCACGCAATCACTAGTGGAAACACGTTAACGAAGAGATCGAGAGTGCAAACCTGAGGATAAATTTTAAATATGTGTCATAATTTGAAGAGAGTAGATAAAAATAAAAAATTAGAAGCTAGAATTTTATAGAGGAAAGCACATTTATATCTTGTGATAGCTGTGTGGTAGTGAGAACTTCTCTTTTTAGGCAGTGTGGGTTCTTGAGTATTTTTATAGTAGAAGACGTTCTTATTTTGCAGGAAGAATGAAAAATGGGTTGGAAATAGAAGTTAGCCTTTGCGTTTTTTTAAATAATAGGATAGAGTCCATTTTGCATACATTTTATCCAGAGAGGAAGAGCTCACCATCTGGGAGAAAGACAGCTGGGTTGCCAGTGACGGGATGACTCTGTTGGCCTCTCACCAGCTGGTGGAACCTCGGGCCACTTCTGGGGGCTGAGTGATGAACCGTCTGACTCTTGATTTCTGCTCTGGTCATGATCTCATGGTTCGTGGGATCAAGCCCCACATTGGGCTCTGCGCTGACAGTGCTGAACCTGCTTGGGACTCTCTCTCTCCCTCTCTCTCTGCCCCCCCCCCCCCCCCCACTTTCACACACTCTTTCTCCCAAAATAAATAAATAAACTTAAAAAAAACCCTTTAATTCAATAAAATTCCTTACAACTCAGTAAGGGTGTATTATCCTAAATCAGCAAAGGACTAAAGAAAAGCAATGTTTCTTGAGGCCATTTTCCCCATGAAAAGATTTCTTCTAGAAAAAAGCAAAAGTTCACGTATTTATAGTTTATTACATAGTTAAGCAGTTGATCAAGAGCTGGGGATATTTGGTATCTTTGATCCTTAGCAATTAGGTCAAGACTCTCCTAGTCCTTAGAGTGAGTGAGTTTAAAAATAAATGTGGCACTCTCTTTGCTGTATGCAGTAGACAAAAGTCATAGATGTCTGTGCTGGAAGGTCATGACCAGTTGAGGTAAGGTGGACTGATGCATATTACCATGACTTTGAGCTCAAAATGCGAGAGTAAAAAAAAAAAAAAAAAAAAACAAACCCACAAAACTTAAGAACCCAAACTTTAGCTCAAATATTATTTCTTTAGAAAGGTTTTCAGCCTTAATCCCCAGCCAACTGGCCAACTGTCTATAGTTTGTTCTTCAGCTGCCATTGTGCCTTGCCTGTAATTCTGTGGCTCTGAGCGCTTTGACTGTACTGCTTCTGTTCCTTCTTTTCTTCCTCCTTCTGCACCCCTGCCCTCCCTTCCCCTTCCTCCTGCTGTTCCTTCTCCTTTGCAAGTACTTCTCATTTGTTCACATTTTGTCACCCTCCCTACATCGAGAGTCCCATTTCTTCGTAATCATCCATATACCTTACTCGTAATAGCATTCGGTACCTTTTTGCTGAATGAATTAAAAACTGAAATGGCTTTTTAAATATCTTCAGTCATTTTCATTTTTGTGTGGATGGGAGGGCAGAGAGTAAGTAGATCCTTGGGGCTAAATCCTGGCGCAATTCGATGATGAGGTAGATTTTCCTTATTTTCTGTGTTCACAGCATCTCAGTAAGGGGAAATCATGACTTCAGACCGAGCTGTGGTCCTCAGCAAATGAGAGGATGCCTCCCCTACTTCTGTTCTTAGCACCCCCCGCCCTCCCCTCATCAGTAGGAGAGGTTTGTTAGATTTGTGTGCTAGTCGGAAACAGTTCTCTTCTCTTATTGAGGGTTTGAAGGTATTGGTGGGGCCTGAGCCTCTGTGCTTAGCTGGCAGCCAGCAGTCAGCTAGTATCCATGTACCTGCTCTAAAGAGAGATGGCCCATCACAGGTGACTCTGCGTGACAGAAAGGCCCTTCCTGCCCTCTCTGGTCACCTTCAATTCGAGAGGTCGTTTCAGCTGTAAGGCGGGCAGCAGATCGCCATTTGCCTATTCTGCTTCTCTTCCTCTGACCTCTTCAGGGTAACACGGTTCTAGACTCCCGACCTCGGTCTTCGCATGCATTCTCACATCCAGGAGAGTTTTGTCAGATGCCCCCGCCTTCCTCCCTGGCAGAGGAACTTGTATTGGGAAGATTCAGGTATAAACCCCTGAGTAGCTGTGCTTCTGTGCGGAGGCAGGTTCCTTCTTCCTGGTTTTCCCTGTCAGCAAGTGGACACTGAACTCACTTACCCTCTAGGCTTCGGACCCACGTAATGAAAGACTGCGCTCCACCTCTACTCTGACCTTTTTGAGAGAACCCATTTTACCTTTCTTTGATTTCTTCCCTTCTTGCTTTAAGTCGGTGTCTCTCCATGTGTTTGCAAGAGAAACGCTTAATTGATTGGTTTGGGGCTGTGTTCGTGTTTCAAGGTATTTTGGCTTTTGTCTGTATCCGCAGTCACAAACGGGCAGCCAGGGTAGGGTGGGGTGTGGGCCAAATTTGGTGCCCAGACATGTATTGATTAACTTGGACACATTTTTACAAACATTGAATTATTTGCCGTCACTGGAAAATGTGGAGCTCTCCCCCTCCTTTTTTAAAAAAAAAAAAAAAAGCAGATTTCCTGGCTTCTCTTCGAACATAGAAAGATCTAGCAAGGCGGAGAGCGTGCTTGTGAATTGTCAGAAACCAACTGCAGAAACTACGCACTGTTGTCCCCCCCTTTTGTTTGGAGCATCTGATCTCCTACATTCCTCGTACGGCTGACCACTTTACTCACCTGCTGGCTTAAGGGGCTGGCATTGGTGTTGGGTCTTGATTTTTATTATTATTTGCTTTGTCTTCCCCACTTACACAAGAGACTTCTCGACGGCGATAACCTAACATGTAGTTCATAGTTCACACAAGTGGATTATCCAGTGATCATCTAGTAAAATCCATTCCCTTCATTCAATAGAGGTCTTACCCTGGAGTGAATCTTCACTACATGTTGACCAATGGGTCATGAGTGTGTTTCTAGAAAAGCCGCAGCTGGCTAGATAAGGGCAGTGGTAAACACCCTATCAGAATTCCCCTGACTCTGCTGGTGGTATTGATGCTGGGTCAGACGAATTGGGAGGGTTTTCAGTTCTCACACTAACGCAAGGCTCCCTGGTAATCAGACTTTTTTTTTTTTCTTTTTCTAGGAGCACTCTTCCTAAGTCAAACTCAGAAGACGGCTCTGTAGGTCAGTACTCCTTTTCTTGGTTTAATGACTTAAAAGAATTTTAATACTTTATAGAACATACAAATGGTGAAAAAACAAAAACCATAAAGAATCTTTCCACCCAGAAAGAAACACTGTTAAGATTTCGATACATACCTTTCCTTTCTTTTTTTTTTTTGCCCTGTATTTGTGTGGGCTTTCTTTTAAACATAATTGGGATCATACTCTACATATTATAATTTTTTTGTATTGAATAGGTCCTGAGCATTTTCCCACGTTGATTGAATATTCTTTGCAGTAAAAAAAATTTAAATCTGTATAATATTCCATCATATTGGATGAGCCATAATTCAATCAACCATCGCTTCTTTGCTGGACGTTTAAGTTGCTTCTAATTTTTGCTCTCAGAGAATTGACACTATCCTAAAAATCCTTGAACCTATCCCTGATCATGTCCTTAGGATGAATTCTCTGATTTGGAACTTCTGAATCAAATAGTATGCACAATTAAGGTGTTACATGTCTTATATTTCCTTGATTATAAAATCCAGTCTTGATTTAGTAACACCTTTTCTGTTTGGGTCAGAGTGAGCCTGGTAAGGTCGATTGTGATCAGGAGCAGAAGTGCTCAGATCAGGTTTCGACTTGGAGTTGAATCGTGACCCTTCCAAATCAGTGGTTATGGCCTTGGGCAAGTCTCTTGCCTCCTGAAGCCTTGGTTTTCTCATCCACTAAATGGAAAACAATAATACATCATGTTCCTTGTACATATCAAATGAAATAAACCATTAGCTAGCAAAGTGCCTGGGTATGGTAAGTGCTCAATAAGTGTTAGCTATTATTTATTTTTTAATTTGTACCTCCATTTTGGAAGCATTAAAAGAGAGGAAGGTGGTGGGGGGGGGGGAGTATACCTTCCAGTAAAAGAAATACATTATGATCCCTAATTGCCCTAGAGAAAGGTTGCCTTAGTGATAATCCTACCTCTGCTTTAACCCTGCGTGGCTGTTATTTGCTGCAGTGTTTAGCCAGAGACAGCAGGTGCCATCAAGGTCACTTTCAAGATTGTGAGTACATAGGAAGTCTCGGCCTAGCTGGCATGGGTTTTATCCCGTAGCTCCAGGGTGTATTGGAACTTAAATGAGGGCATCTTGTTGTGACACATGATGCCTTTTCTAGCCTGGGAGCCCTGTGGACACGGGTTTCCACACGTCTGTTTTGTGCCATATCGCCTGGCACCACCAGTCTAGACTGTGGAGACCCAACAGCGCATGACTCCACTGGGTCCTGTTTCCAGTGGCCGCAGAGCAACCAGACACCAAATGGTGACAGTGACAAAGCCTCTGCTTTGAGCGTGCCACGTCTACGTGAGAGCTGCTCCTTCGTTTCATTTTTTTTTTAATTTTTTTTTAACGTTTATTTATTTTTGAGACAGAGAGAGACACAGAATGAATGGGGGAGGGGCAGAGAGAGAGGGAAACACAGAATCGGAAGCAGGCTCCAGGCTCCGAGCCATCAGCCCAGAGCCCGACGCGGGGCTCGAACTTGCGGAGCACGAGATCGTGACCTGAACCGAAGTCGGACGCTCAACCGACTGAGCCACCCAGGCGCCCCTCCTTCATTTCATGTTTATATAAAGACCCACTCTGTTCTTTTTATGTGCTCGTTTCCTTTCCTTTTGCCTTTTCAAAGGTATTCTGTATCAGTGACGATCAGAATCCTACCGAACACTGCAGATGTCTGGCCACGGCAGTGACATTGTTGTTAAGACAAGTGAGACTGTTCCCAGAACCGTCGGGGGTTGGGGGGGGAGGGGAGGAAGGAGGGGTCCCATTTGGGAGAGGTCACAGCAGGATCGCAGTCTGCTTTTCTTGTCATGGAACCCTGGGTAGCTGCAGATAGTAGGTCGCCAAGTAGCCCGAATGCTAGAGGGGTGAGAGTCTCCTCTCCCATCCCGCCCACACCATGGCTGCACCCACGAGCCCTCCACACCCTAGAGAAGGCATGCAGGTCAACCCCACAGGCCCATGGGACCAGCTCTGTTGACTAATGCCCACGGGACATGCCAACCATTCTGTTCTCTTCATTAAATCTGCAATAACAGAACGAAGTCAAGATGGGGATCCACACCAGGGATAACGGCAAAACAAAGTTAACTTCTTAAAGCATCCTATTTGTGGTCTGGTCAAAATAATTGTGGCTGAGACCAGAGGGGGAGAATCTACCACAAGCCAAGACAAGGCAGAATTAGACATCCTAGTTAGACAACATCAAAGCGAATATAAGAATGTGTGTTTGGCCTGCCTTTTTGATGTTGCTTTATTTCTCATCTTAGCCCCACTGCACCATTACTTGCTGCTAGGAAATTTGCATTTCTTTTAAACAACTTTCTAGGCATTTCCAAGTCTTTCACAAACTAAAAGAGAAAAACTGTCTTTTTGTGAAATCAAAGTATTCTTATAAGCTTTGAATTCTAAAGAAGAGGCTACTTTTGTTATTAATGAATTTATTGCTTGTGCCTCCCTCCCCCCCACTTTTGTTTTTAAAGGAAAAGGAGATTGGAAGAAGAAAAATAAGTATTTCTGGCAGAACTTCCGAAAGAACCAGAAAGGAATAATGAGACAGACTTCAAAAGGTACTGTTACAGCTGACGGACAGTAGGTCCCTTTAGCTCTCAAATGCAGGGAAGCCCTGTGCCACTGGTCTAACTGCACGCTAGAGTGTCAGTGACTCTTTGCCTGGGCTCGTAAAGTCTTCAACTTCTCTGACATTGCCTTCATTACTTTAAGACTTCACCCCAGTAGTGTTTTTTTGTTGGTGTTGTTTTTAAATCAAAGAAAATAAGATGAGAAGAGTGGCCAATCTTCCTTTTCATAGGTCTGACGGCAAAGACCAAATCTTTTGTTTTCTCGGTCGCGCCAACCTCAAGAAGATCTTGACCCTCCCAGATCTATCCTAAAAGGGTCTAGAAAGGCATAGCATTTGTTAGGGTTGGACCCACCCCCCACCCAGTCCTGCCACTTGGGGCCTTTGCAGTCTTCTGAACTTGCGACGCTTCTCTGTGGCAGGGACAGTTACGGGGTTGGGAAACTCTAACGGTCTGACATCATGGGAATTTGCCTGGGCGGCTTTGTGAAGGGAGTCCTGCCCTCCTCTTGGCCGTGTCTTTGTTGTTGTTTATATAGTAAGTAAATATGTCGTCCCTTTGCGGCCCCGTTATGTAATTTATGTTTCCCCAGTATTCAGAGAGGGAACAGAAACAGAAACAAAGCCACTTCTGGATTCCGGTCCAGCCGAATGAGGTTATCATGAGATGAAAACTTTCAGTTGCTCACCAGTGACACTGTTTGTTTTCTTTTACAAAGTCGTAGCGTCCTACCCTGTTCAGAATGCTTCCCCAGTCATCGGGACACACGGAAATGAGAAAAGCGGACAGGGACAGCACGTACACCGGTTAGCGCACCTGGGTCCTTGGCAACATTCGGTGGGGTCATTTCAGTTGTCCTGCCATAAAGCTAGGACGCTTCGACATTGCCAGTGTTTCCTTTTGGTACGCACCCAGGATCACTTGGGATGCAGAGTAAGCCTTGGATCCCAACAAAGTCTTATTTAGAAAGAAAGGAAAGGAAAAAGAGAGCGAGAAAGGGATGGGGGGAGGGAGGAAGCCAATAGTTTGCTGGCGCGTGTGGATTTAAAAAAAATAAAAACCATACAAAAACAAAAACAAATCCAGCCAGCTCCCCATCGTCCCCTCCACCATCGGAGGCGACACAGATAGTAAAATGAATCAAACCAGCAGGCTTGTCTCCTCACCCAGCACACACTATTATTCTTCCGGACAAGTAGATGAGTGGCGAAGGGAGCGTGAGTGGTATTTCTGGACTGATTGATTACAAAATGGAAATGAGATAGGGAAACCCGGGGGAACGTGAATTCCAGGGTTGCCCCGACTGCAGCGGGTTCCTGCCGATCTGCGGCCGGACTCTTGTACTGTCCCTCTAGACCAAGGGCAAATTTAGCCATAGCCCAGCATCCTAGTGACACCGAAGCTGGCAAAGTATGCGCAAGAAAGACCGGGCAGGAGAAAGATGAGCGACCAGAGTGTGGGCTTGTTCCCAGTCTGTGCATTACAGCCTCACACGCTGACCAAAAGCACACAAGCCAACGTGGCTCACGTATATTACAGGCAGCGGCCATCCGTTGGCTTTGCGGGGAAGCACTTTGGAAGGATCCTAGCGAGGATGGCCCCGAGCAGTTCTGGCTGCCTTCAGTTTTGAGTGGCAAGCTGAGTTCCCTCCCAGTTTGGATGCGTGTTTATGACGAGGCTTTCAGATGTATACATATATGATAACCTTCCCTCCAGTGAACCAAAATGCCGCATCCCTGCGATTGTATTTATTTGTGCTTCTCCTGTGAGGAACGACAGTCGCACAGTTTAGGAAGAATCTAGGGTCTCACCGGGCTGTAGGTCTTGTTCTGCCGCTGACTCTGTGACCTTCAAGTTCTGTGTCGTGAAAGAGGGGTCCCTCCCTCCCCTCCCCAAAAAACTTTCCTCTTGTTCATATTTGAAATGGAAGGACACAGAGGACCATAGCCAAAGGAGCTTTGGAATGCTTATCGGCTCTAAGCAGGTCTTTAAATTAGGTCTCCATCCCCCGCTGCTATTCCAGACTTCCTGTCAGCTTTCTTCCAAAACTCCTCTGCTAGACCCTCCATCACAAAGGCTCCGATCGTTTTGAAGGGTCTGTGTCTATGGTAACGTCCATAGGCTCTCGGAGCCTGTTTCTCGATAAGACGGACTCGTTGGCTTATTCAAAAGTAGCCCGTTACTGCTTCCCTTGCTCCAGTAACGTACCATGCTACACAGCGCCCTTGAATTACCTCCTTCTCTAGCCCGGAACGAGCGAGGAGCTTTCAGGATTAGCATTCTGTTTTCTCTTGTTTCTTCATTCCGGTCTTTTGTCTTCAATCTCTAGGAGAAGATGTGGGCTACGTTGCCAGCGAGATAACAATGAGTGATGAGGAACGGATTCAGCTGATGATGATGGTCAAGGAGAAGATGATCACCATTGAGGAAGCACTTGCAAGGGTAAGAGCATAGATGATTTGGTTTACATTTGTGAGTCCTTGGCCCACCTGACATGGAAAAATGTTTGGGGACTGCTGAAGCCTGAATGTTTACGTCCGCCCTCCCCCACAACCCCCAGATCCATATATTAAATTCCCATGCCCAATGCCATGTTATTCGGAGGTAAAGCCTTTGGGGGTACTTAGGTTCTAAGGGTGGAGTCCTCATGAATAGACCGAGTGAGCTTATAAAAGAGGCCCCAGAGAGTTCCCACACCCCTTCCCCCATGTGAAGACCCGTGGTGAGAACATTGCTGTCTGTGAACCAGGAAGCAGGTCGTTACCACACACTAAATCTGCCATCCCCTTGATCTGGGACTTTCTAGCCTCCAGAATGATGAGGAATTTCTGTTGTTTTTAAGCCACCTGCTCTATGGCAGGTTGTTATCGCAGCTGTAGGGGACTAAAACCAGTGCCTCAAAGGGTACAGGAATAGATGAAAATAGCGTTTTGATGATAACTTTGGTGGCGGTCATCAGGTACCTATGTCATCGGATAAAATACTGATTCCACTCTCTTTACTTAATACAAGCATTCCATGTTGTAAGTTTTGATTTCCATCTTCAGCGACTACATGAGTAAATGAATGGCAAATATTTTTGAGCTGTTGTGGACCACTTTAACGAGGAAAATGACTCTCTGAATGCCATTGCAAAATTCCCAAGCCTCATCAAAAGATTGATAAGAACATAATAAGGACAAAAAATTAGTAAATAAAAAGCCGAGTAAAATTTAATATAGGACAACCATTGCAAACGTCGGTTCCGTAAGAGACTATCACAAACAAGACTTTGAATAACCTAAAAGTTAAGCTTTAGGTCTACTTTAAACTTTTGCTTCCTTTTATTTCTAAGTAGATATTAATTACAGTTTAGTGTGGCACCCACTTTTTGCTCAGAGTTAAATAGAGCACTAAAAGAACCTAATTAACCCTTAGGGTACTGAGGTAGCATTTGTTACTGAGGTCACAGTTATTAAGAGATTTCCTACTTGGTTGTTGCCAAACCAACTGACTGATGGACTCTTGGGTTTCCACTTTGATCAGCTGGTTTGGTGCTGTGTAGGCAGTGATAAATTCGGCAGGTTTAGAAACAAACGAAAACTTTTAAGTCACCGAGGAACCATTTAATGTGTTAAGACTAGACCACGAAGTAGAATCTTAAAGACCTGAAACCTTGAAACTGTGACAGGAACCCTCAATTTAGTTTAGTGTACCTGACTCTAAACCTCAACAGTTTAAAAGAAAAAAAAAAAAAAGGTTTAATTTATTGCTGAGAGGAGGGGGGGGGGGGGGGGGGGGAAAGCACTTGAAAGGAATGGGAGGTGGGACTGGGTGTAGCAGGAGGCCTGAAGGCCAAGGCCACCTTCAGACGCCCATCTGCTGACTTCTCTTGCTCCGTCGACTCGAAAAACTGGAGGTGACCTCGGCCTGCAGTGTCCCTGGTGGACCAAAGTAGTGCTGGGCCAGCGATGGAACAGATGACAGGTGCCAACCCCTTGTCCTTGCTGCACATCCCCTTTCACACTCAGCCCGGTCTCCCTCCTCCACCACCCCTCTGGCCACCTGGCCCAGCTGCCAGCGGAAACACAGAGTCCTCTGTGTATTTTCTTTCCAGTTCCGTTCCTTGAGCATGGCATGGCATTTGGGGAAATATCCAACTGGATGCCTAGAAGATACATGTGAGAAACACGAACCTGCATTTAGTTTTACCGCGACAGGCGAGATGTTTACTTCTGGGGAGAAATGCCGCCTGCCTTGCCCTTTTAATCATAAAAATGAAGATCAGAATGCAGACGATGTCTACAGTCGTCTGGCCACACCTATGTTTGGAAAGGGAGTTGCATGGGATGTACCTAATCCAGTTTTCCTGGGGCAGAAGAAAATATTAAAAGTGGCCTTGGGCCGCCTGGGTGGCTCAGTTGGTTGAGGTTCTGATTCTTGATTCCGGCTCAGGTCATGATCTCACGGTTCGGGGGTTCGAGTCCCATGTCAGGTTCCACGCGGACAGTGGAGCCTGCTTGGGATTCTCTCTCTGCTCCTCCCCCGCTCATGTGTGCGCACACGCGTGCACTCTGTCTCTCTCTCTCTCTCTCTCAAAATAAATAAAAACTTTCTAAAAAGCGGCCTTAACATGGTCAGTTTTAGGTAGCACATTTCTCCCATGCAAGTAATAATCAGGCCTGACCCTGCTTGGCTTCCGAGATCAGGCGAGATCGGGTGCGTTCAGGGTGGGAGGCCCGTAGACTAGGTGGCACATGTCTCTAGTTTGAAAAGCAACAAAGGAATATTTTCAAAGGTGGAGAGAAAAGTTAATTCGAAGCTCTGTCCGAGCCGATCATTTTACCAGCTAGCCACTGTTTACAGGAAAGGAAATCAGAAGTTAACGCCACGCGAAGGTGACACGGCGGTGTGTGCATTCGGGTGGAGAATTTAGCCTTGCCGTCCGTCTGTTCCCAGGTGGGCAGCCTTGCCGACTCTCGGGGCAGAGCTCCATCAAGAGGTCAAAAACATTTTCTGTAAGGCGATCCAGAAGCACAGGTTTTGGTGAAGAACAAAACCGATGACGTTCTCCAAACTTTACGAGATTCTGCACGCTAAGATGGGTGTCCTTTGCCAGACGATGAAGTAGCAGGGAAGCCCTTTGGCCTGCCCTCGATAGGGCAGCATACGTCTTCAGCTACTAGTGCCTGGATGGGCTGCTGCATTGGCCAGAGACCGCACACTTGAAGCAAGACGTTATTTAGAGCAGATAATAGTCTGTGGAAAGGATCTGCCTCTTTAATGACCAGGTCAAGGAGCTAAATTTACTTGGTCGTGGTATTAAAAGAAAACCCTTTGACTTGAACCTCTCGATGAGAATGGTCCTTCAGGACATCGGGTGTAGGTTTCTCTCACTGTCAATCAGACACCTTAAGACCCGTGGGTAGAACGTCTAAATGTTACCCCTGAGGGGACGACCCAGGATCAGGAGAGAAATTTGCCTGTGAGCTGTTTGGAGCTGGGAGTATCCCCCGGTACATCCTTGTATTGGGAGCATTTTGTGTAATGTCAAAGACAGGTTGGTCCGTTATGCTTTGTTTATATGAATTTGATCTCATTGATGGATGTTTTATACACAGCCATGATTCACACACCTGAAAATCCCAGTTGTCGATACCAACTGAGATCAAAATGAAAAAGGCTACAAGGAATTAATATGTGAAACACCACTGTAAGCCGCAAAGCAGCATTTGAAGAGAATGACCTTTGTGAAACAACTCTGTATTTTTTTGAATGTGTAATGTAAACAGACAGTGGCTTAACTTAGGGTTTTTATATTTTGTTAACTGAATACTTCCATCAAATCTAATGGCACTTCAAACATTTTCTAATAGTTTTGTGGTGGATACTTACTACATATGCTTTAGAGAAGTCAAGCTTATTAGTAAAAAAAAAATTGGGAGGGGTCTAGGTAATTAGCATATTCTATATAATACAACTTCCAGGTGCTAATTTTTTAAAAAATATATATTTTTTTGAAGGGGAGAGAGACAGAGTGTGAGCGGGGGAGGGACAGAGAGAGAGGGAGACACAGAATCGGAAGCAGGCTCCAGGCTCTGAGCCATCAGCACAGAGCCCAATGCAGGGCTCAAACCCATAAATTGTGAGATCATGACCTGGGCCGAAGTTGGACACTTAACCAACTGAGCCACCAAGGTGCCCCCCAGGTGCTAATTTTAAAAGCATATGTAACTCTTGGTAAGTAAGTTCAGGGTGTTCACATCTTGGGATAGTTCTGAGATACTTGGAATCCACAGGCTATTCATTTATCGGGTACTTTTTGTGATGTGTGAGGATGGGTGGGTAGGGAATAAACTCTGTTCTAAAGTTTTGGCTAGAAGAGAACTCTCTTGCTTTGGAACAGTAATGCTCAGCATGATGGAGCTATGTCGTAGGAAAATATGTCCTTTGACATTTTACCTGGAAGCACTATCTATAGGAAATTGAGGGAGACCTGTAACCATGATTTAATAATCATATTTCCTAAAATATAATTATCAATACAAAAGACTACTCATGTAACTTGATCCAGTTACTAAATATTACATATTTATCCATCTTGAAAACATGTGGCTGGTTCCATAAGGTCGTATCTGTGTGAAAGTCCTAAATAAAGTCTTTGGGGTTTATTAAAAAAAAAAGGGTGGGGGGGATCAATGTTTGTTGCTGACTTGACTGCTGCTAAGTGAGGGAAGGTAGCAGAAGAGCCAGAGGAAAAATCTGGACAGAGATGCGATTTTAGGAGAAATCTAGCTTCAGAACCATCCCCTAGGGAGTAGGGAGCCCTGGAAGGTGAATTGCCTTGTAAAGTTGTCCTGCCAGAGAAAGAGAGGCTTAAAGCTGATTGGGGAGGAGGAGGCAGCCTTCTAGATACCTCTGGGAAATGAATCCTGTCGACCACGGAGAGTTCTCCAGAGAGAATTATAGGGTGTAGATGTGAGCCCAAATCCACAGTAACTGGGGAAGTGATGAACAATTTTGTCAACAGAGTCTGGGCATCTGGTATACCAGAGCTCACACTTATAAACTGGGAACCTATATATATTATTAAATTATTTCCTTGCAGCAGCAACTGTGATCAGTCACAGAGATCTGGACAACTACAGAGGCTTATGGAGAGAATCCATAGGAAAACAACAAAATGATTGTGGGGTTTTTAAAATAGATCCCATGGGTGAAAAATGGTAAAGATCTATCTCCAAGAAGAAGCAGAAAAGAACTTAATCACTGTCTCCAAGTATATGAAGGATGATTAAACAACATCTCTTCAGGATGTACTGAAGAGTGTTTTGTTTTATTTTGTTTTAATCTCTACTGAGGACAGAATAAAAGGAAATGAAGTTAAATTGCAGCTGGAGGGGATTTAGATTAGATATAATATAAATGTTCTTTTCTTGTAGAAATGGGACATTTTAGTATCTCCTCAAAGGTTTTAAAAATAGAGTAAGCATTAACCTACTAAAGATGGCCATCCCTCTAGGAATCATGTCCTAGACTTCAAGTATGAGCAAACTATGGGACTTAAGAAAATAGGATGTGAAAGGAGTATTTCCTCCTGAGACAGACACACACGCATGTGCACACACACACACATACACGTGCACACACATACTTCTGTCATTGTTTTAAAACTGTACATTTGCTTTAAAAGATCTAAGTTCTCAAATGAAATCATCAATTGTCTTTCTTCCATGAAGTTATATTTAAGTCAGAGCTTCTTTGGGAGCAAAGTGGAATATAAAAAAGTATATATATATGTATATAAAATCAGGTTAGGTTTTCCCCTTGTAAAACGCACTTCAAATTCTTTTTAGAGATCCTGTTTTATAACTCTAAAACGTAGAATTTTATTTTTTAATTTTTTGTAATGTGGGGGAGGGGCAGAGAGAGAGGGAGACACAGAATCCGAAGCAGGCTCCAGGCTCTGAGCTGTTAGCACAGAGCCCGATGTGGGGCTTGAACCACAAACGGTGAGATCATGACCTCAGCCGAAGTTGGACACTTAACCAACTGAGCCACCCAGGAGCCCCAGGAAAGAGCATTCTCCTACATAAATGTACTATAAAGATTAGAGTAAAAATAATGCCCCTAATGTGCTAAAATGATATTAAATGTACTAAAATGTATTAAAATGATATTAGCAAAGAGCAAACGCTCAAACTCTTGGAGTTGATGTGAACCTTGAGTTCTCTTTGATCTGAAACCACAAGGGTGGTGATAATACTATGCTCATACTGAGTCTGTTGCATGCGTTCGGTGTGCTAAGAGTTTTGTTGTATTAAGTGATTGTGGTAGTTGTTTCGTGAGATAGTTTTCCGTCATCCTCATTTTCAAACTGAGGCACAGAGGAGTTACGTAATTGGCCCAGGGGTTCCCGATTGGTTCTGCAGCCAATTAATCACTATGATCTGCCTTCCGCAGTCTGTCTCCCGTCACAAGTATGCACAGAAAAGAATTTCCTGGTAGGAGTGATACTTCAGAAAGTTGCTTTTCCCTCGAGGGATATTGTCAACATGATGACTTTGCTATATCTGTGTAGCTCCTGTAGGTTGAAGACCATCTCCTGGGCTATTAGGTCAGATCATTCATTTCTGGTTTTCTGGTGTCTTGATTTATGGAACTGATTTAATCAGTGTCTTAAATTTGTATCTAAAAACTACTTTATAATAGAATTTTAATACAATGGCAACTTCAGTGTATTTTGTTGCAGAGTTAAATTTCTACATGTTTTATGAAAACACACTTGGAACTTCTCACATTTGCCATTCTAAAAGACCTTTCATCGAATTCTGTTGCCTTAAAATTTGCCAATTTCTTATAATATCTCACTTGTCTTTCTATTTCAGAAAGTAGAAACCTAGTGTCTAAACCCAAACTTTAGATTAGTCTCTGAACATATTCTAGATAGTTGGTTATTTTCCTCTCATCCACAAGGTTCTCCAATAAAGCCCATAATGTTTGTTAGGTGATAACATGTAACTGGTAACTTGAAGCAGTCTAGAACAAGAAAAGCAAGTGATTTTAGAAAGTCCATTTCCGGCTTCCACCTGTGTCTTATCAAAATGTCCATAGTCTACCCCATTGTGTCTTCTACAAAGAGAAGTAATTCAGAGGCCACCCTACAGACAATTTCTGTTTTTGAACTTACAATTGAACTGAGAAAGATCAGTGTTGATGCTGGAGGACCTTGGAGTGAAAATCAAGGTTGTTTTTAGAACACGGGATACAAAGAGTCCGTTGTGCCCGTCAGGTTGGTGTAGATGAAAAATCACAGGGCAGGCCGCCCGTTTCCCTCTCAGTTTCAAGAACCTCGTCTTTGGCCGGCACTGAGACCCCAGCAGTGGCATGAAGAAGGTGCCCAGAACATTCTCTCTGCTGCTTGGTAGACAGCCCTGGCCTTTATTTTCATTTCAATCTTTCATTTTCTCTTGTTGTAGCTCAAAGAGTATGAGGCCCAGCACCGGCAGTCAGCGGCCTTGGACCCTGCCGACTGGCCAGACGGTTCCTACCCGACGTTCGATGGCTCATCAAACTGCAACGTAAGTTTGCTGTCTCTTTGAGCATCTCGACCACTTCTACCAGACAGTAGATCTTAGGCAGTTTCTGCCTTGGGACTTCTTTCTGCATCTACCAGGTCCCACCCAGATCTGAAGATAAGTGTCTCTTCTGACACATTACTCAGTTTTCTTTGCTTGATAGACTTACCTGCAGTCCAAACAGTGCTAGTCATGCTCTGTTTTTTAGTTGTAAATTCTGTGTAACTTAACATTTAATCTTCCAAGCACTTTCAGTTCGATTAATAATTCAGTTAAGTGGCATTAAGCACGAATGCTGTGCAATCATCACCAAAATCTACTTCCAGAACTTTTTCATCATCCAAAACAGAAATTCCATAGTCATTAAACAGTAACTCCCTTTCCCTCATTTTGGGAAACCACCACTCTACTTTTTATCCCTATGAAATTTGACTATTCTAGGTCCTTTATGTACATGGGATCGCAGTCTTTGTCCTTCCGTGTCGGGTTTATTGCATGTAGCATAATGTTTTCAAGGTTCATCCACCTTGCGGCCCATGCCAGAAGTTCATTCCTTTTCTAAGGATAAATAATATGCCACCATATAGATAGACCGCATTTTGTTTATCCATTTATCTGCTGATTGACACTTGGGTGTTCTACCTTTTGGCTGTTGTGAAAAATGGTGCTGTGAACATTGGTATACAAATATCTGAGTCCTTGCTTTCACTTCTTTTCAGTGTGTCTCTTGGAGTAAAATTTCTAGATCACATGTTAATTATATGTTTACTTTTGTAAGGAACCACTCTACTGTTTTCCACAGTGGTTGAATCATTATATATTTCTGACAGCAATGTGTGAAAGTTTCAGCTCTGTACTTCTCTCACCAACACTTGTAATTTCCCCCTTTTTTGTTAATAGCTATCCTAAAGGGTATAAAATGGTAATGAGAAGGTATATATATATATATTCCTTAAAGAAATGTCTATTCAAGTTCTTTGCTCATTCTTGAATTGGGTTGTTTTATTGTTGGCTGTTGAATTACAGGCGTTCTTTGCATATTCTGGCTATTAATCTCTCGTCAGAAGCACGATGTGTAAATAGTTTCTTTCATTTTGCGGTTGCCTTTTTCACTGTCTTGACAGTGTCCACACCCAGCATGAAGCCTGATGCGGAGCTCGATCCCACGACCCTGGGATCGTGACTTGAGCTGAAACCAAGAGTAGGATGCTTAATCGACCGAGCCACCCACACATCCTCTCCCATTTTCTTTTAAGAGTTTTATAGTTTCAGCTCTTAAGTTTAGGTCTTTGGCCCATTTAAAGTTAATGTTTATATATGATGTAACATATGGGTCCAACTTGATTCTTTTGTAGATAGATAACCCAGTTTTCCCAGAACCATTTGTTGAAAAGACTGTTCTTTCCTCATTAAATGGTCTTGGCGTCCTTTTAAAAAATTAATCGACCGTATGCTGGGGTTTATTTCTGGGCTCTCTGATTTTATTCCGTTGGTTTACATGTCTGTCCTTTGTAGGTATCCTACTGTTTTGATTAGTGTTGCTTTGTAGTAAGTTTTGGAATCAAGAAGTGCAAGGCCTCCAGCTTGGTTCTTCTTTTTCAGATTGTTTTGGCTGCTCAGCTCCCTTGAGATTTCTTGTGAATTTTAAGATGGGTTTTTCTGTTTCTGCAACAGATGCTGTGAGATTCATTTTTGTTTTGTTTTTGTTTGTTTGATTTTTTTTGGTTTTTTGGGTTTTTTTTTGATGCCATGAGATTTTGACGGGGATTGCGCTGGGTCTGTAGCTTGATCTGGATGGTATTGTCATCTTAACATGAAGTTTTTCCAACCCATGTGCACAGGATATCTTTGCATTTATTTGTCTTCTTTCATTTCTTTCAGCAATGTTTTATAATTTTCAGTGTATATGTCTTGCCTTAAGTTTATTTTTAAGTATTTTATCATTTTTTTGATGCTATCGTAAGTCAAATTGTTTCCTTATTTTCTTTTTCACATTGTTCATTGCTAGCGTATAAAAACAAAACTGATTTTCACATGTTGATTTTGTGGCCTGCAACTTTGTGGAATTGGTTTGTTTGTTTATTAAAGTTTACTCACCTGTTTTTTAGAGAGAAAGCAAGCAGGGGAGGGACAGAGAGAGAGGGAGATAGAGAATCCCAAGCAGGCTCTGCGCAGTCAGATCTGTGAGATCATGATATGAGCCAAAACCAAGAGTTGGACACTTAACCAACTTAGCCACTCAGGTGCCCCACAGAATTTATTCATTATCTTTAACAGTTTTTGTGTGATGGAATCTTGAGAGTTTCTCCATATGAGATCATGTCATTTGTGAATGGAGACAGTTTTACTTCTTTTATTTGGATGACTTTTATTATTCATGGTATTTAAAAAAAAATTTTTTTTTAATGCTTTTTATTTTTGAGAGAGAGAGAGAGCGCGCACAAGTTGGGGAGGGGCAGAGAGAGAGGGAGACACAGAATCCAAAGCAGGCTCCAGGCTCCGAGCCGTCAGCCCAGAGCCTGACACGGGGCTCGAACTCACCGACTGCGAGATCGTGACCTGAGCCGAAGTCAGATGCTCAACCGAGTGAGCCACCCACGCGCCCCTCACACACTCCGCTTTAACTCGTGCAATTGCCTCTATCTAAAATACCTTCCTTGAGATTTTCCCAGGTAAAAATCTGTGCGTCCTTCAAAGTAAAGTCCAACTTCAGTCTCTCTGAAACCTCCTTTAGTCTCCTTAAGTATATTTTATTGCTTCCCACTCTGTGCTTTTGTTAAACTAGCTTCGTACCTGAAACCTGACCATTATCCTGGAGTATCAGAATTCACTGGACACATTCTAACCTCCTTGGGAATCGTGAGCTCCTTGAAAGACACGCTATGTTATCTTTGTGTCTCCAGCGAGTGTCTGACTCAGTGTCCAGTTCATATGGTGTGTTTGTGTTTGAGAAATACTAGTGAACAAAGTTGCATTTAAGCGTTCATCTTTCCTGGCTGCCTTAAGAGCATGTTTCACGTCCTATAACCACAGACTCCGTCTTTACGGCTTCTTTGCATCTAAGCAGCAAATGATGGCTTATCAGAGGTAAATACAAGCCTCGTGCTACCTTCTTGTCTCCGATTTCCTGAGTCAAGCACCAGATTTCCATTTCAGCTAAAAAAACATACCAAAAAAACAAAACACAAAACAAGCCCCCAGAGGATTATTAATTTGAAAGCCCTGCTTGGTTTGCTTTTGTGTGAAAGAGACTGAGAAGTTAGCGTTTGTAGTAATAAACGTATCGTATGCTGGCCAGCATTGTGTCCTGGGACTGTGAAGTGATCAAAAGAACTGTGTTTGTGGATTTCAGGGTGCCTTTTTGGGTCTCCTATCCCCTAGTCCTAAAGACCAGCATGATACAAATGTAAATCATGAACCCAAAGAATCATGAAGAATAAATACAGTAACTCAGGACTGATGTGATTCAAACCCAATTTGGGGAGAACACAAAGACCCAGTTGTCCATAGTGGGTCCTTTAGTATCAGGCTCCCTGCGTACTGCCCTGATTAACAGCATCTGAGTCAAGGGGGGAAGGTTATAAGATGATCCAGTCGGAAAAGTAGGACTATAGAAAACCTCCCACACTTGGACCGCAAGGAGGGAGGCTCGTCTCGTTTAGGAAAAAGTTAATATAAACCAAGTACTATAGTGGTCCTGAACGAGCGGCTAGGAAAGCGTTATTAGGCATTGTTTTGTTTGGATCCCCTTCAGCGGGTACATCAGAACCAACATCTTAGTATAAATTGTCGGAATAAAATGGGTTCGTCTTAGAAGATGGACATTCGTTGTCTTGAGCGTTTCTTTGTTCGTTTAGGAGACATCTTGCCAAGCGCTTGCTGTATACCAGGCTTAGGGTTAGATATTCAGGTTACAAAGGTAGAGAAGCGGGAGAAACGAGGCCCTGCCCCAATGGAGTCTACCCCACGGCGTAGAGGTAAAAATCACCCCCCACATGTGCTCACACAGACCTGAGACGTCATGTACGCACTTACATTATTTGCATCTTAGCAAACTGCTTCTTCGTAGATGACTCAAAAAATAAATCCAGCCTGTTCTGTTTGGATGGAGGGCCAGAAATACCATGTGCACCCTCCATTTCTAGTACAGTCTTCCAGAAGCTCTAGAGTGACTTTTTGCTCAGAGGTAGGTGGAGACAGGCCATTCAGCAGCCATGGAGTTTTCTGAAGTGCTGTTATTTACCCCGTATATTTTGCTAGCTAGCTTTGTGCAAACAGCCCACACCCATTTTCAGTCACCCTGTTCGTTCCTACAGCTGACCACCACTTGTTTAAAGTTTGCTTGAACTTGATTGCAATCTTAATGTAGGTGACACTCGCCCCTCTTCCCCCACGTCCTGTGTTTTTATGGAGACTCAGCAAGAAACTCCTTCCAAAATAGTCCTCCTCAATTATGCTACGTTCGCCTGAGAGCAGAGTAATTAATTTCAGATAATTCCCACTGGGTCCTGCTCGAGCCGCGGTGGTTTAGGCGCTTTGATTATCTTTTGTGCAAGGGCGAAGGCTTTTCAGTTTTCCATTGATTCTTTTCCATACTGAGATGTAAATAGCCCACTGGCCATAGTCGGGAATGTCCAGGCCATGAAAGTTTCAGGGATCATAAGCCCTTTGTCACCCGACCTCAATGCCTATATTGATGCCTGCCGTGCTTTAGGATTTCATTTGCATTGATTTCATAGGCTTCCCCACCCCCGTAACTGACATGAGATAATTGAGTGTTGCTCCACAATAAATCCATATTCACATTCCTGGTTTCCAAGAATGTAAAGTACTAAAGATAGTTACCAGGGGAAGTGAAAAATAGCTTTCTCTTTGCCAGAGGAGAATGTGTTCTCTGCTGTTTTTCATTAATAACAAACTTCTGTTGTGAGTGTTAAGAGTTTAAAAAAAAAAAAAAAAGTTGCTGGTTGAGTACTTAACTTGACTCCCTGTTAAATATCTGGACATTTATTTTAATTTATTTTATTTTGATAAATTTTATTTCCTTTCGTGAGGGGAAGGTTAAGAGTTCTCATTTTAAGCCTTCAACTTTATGCCTTGAGGTTCAGTTTACCTTCCGGTTAAGACGACGTTCAAGGAAATCATGCTCTTCATCCTCCTGGGGTTTATAGCTTTTTACTCAAGGCACAAGTTTTAATAAATCACAATTTTTGTGTTTCTACAAATCGGTAGGTAAGCGTTGGTGATCTATATTTGGTTCTTACATATTGATGAAAACATTTGCGGTAAAATGTCTTTCCAAGAAACGTCAGATTGTCAATTGTTTAATTATGATGCTATTTAAGTTATTTTAAAAAATACATGATGTCGAGGAAAAACTAAAGCAACAACAGGGACAGTGAGGCACGAGAGCTCCTAGAGTCCATTGCAGACATTTATTTTTGTCCCTTTTGTTGGTTTCTCTTGATACAACATGTGTTCCAGAAAAAGCCTGGAATTATCTTTCTGTATCTGGAGCTTCTTGACTAGGGTGAAGCAAGTGTAGTGAAACGTTGGGTGAAGTGAGTTATTTGGTAAAGCAAGCCATCGGTTTAGAATTGATCTACACTGGGGGAAATTGAGTTGGGAAGTATTTGTGCAAAGAGTGGTGTAATGTTACAGCTGAGGTATAATAACACCTTCCATCCATGTGTGCGTCTCTTTATAGCCTTTCATTCTGGCTTTGGATAGATTTCGAGGCTGACCTGGCTTGAGGCACGGGAGAGCCGTGTGGTTGAACCGAGCTCCAGAGTTTGGGCAGCGGAGACAACGTCAGGCGGTCGCTTCTTCCACATTTTACAAAATACTATTTTAAGTGATTGAGGACTTTTAAGGTCGCAACTAAAATATCCCCATAGTATGAGATGTTTTGGTTCACATATGATGCAAGACCATTAAATCTTTTGGGGGCTTCCTAAAAATTACAAACTAAACTTGTCCCTTACTGCCAGACAGGCTTTACTTAGGTTTTTCAGAGTCATTTCACCTGCCTAACATCAAGCCAGAGGATTTGGGTCTGATATTTTGAAAGGAGGGATGGCCACAGCCTTAGTCTAAACTAGAACTTTCTAAAAGATAATGTGTGGAAAGCCAGGAGACAGCATTCTACAAAGTGACTTGTTTAATGGTTCCTGTGCTGAATGGCTTGATTTACATTATGGCCAAAGAAAAGGTTAACAATTGAATCACTTAACACAGAATGTGGTGGGAAAACAGAGCCCATGCACATGGGGCGGCCCCTTCAGGAACAGACTGACCTGTCCTCCTCGTTCAAGGGACGTCCTATATTGATGCTCCTTTTTAGAGTCTGATAGTATGGGTTGAACCAGATTTTTTTTTAATTGGTTTTTTTTTTAACCTGGCTGTCTTTTTTTTTTTTTTTTTTTAAGTGTATTTATTTGTTTTGAGAGACAGAGAAAGAGAGAGAGTGGAGAAGGGGCAGGGAGAGAGAGAAAGAACCTCAAGCAGGCTCCATGCTGTCAGCACAGAGCCCTACAAGGGACTCAAACCCACGAACCATGAGATGACCTGAGCCAAAACCAAGAGGCAGATGCTTTAACCAATAGAGCCACCCAGTTGACTTTCTTAATCTGTTTATTTTGAATATGTTTCTTTTACTAGGGTGAACTTCTGGGCAATGTGTAGAAGCTAAAATGTATCAGAAGTTTTATTTTTATATTTCAAAGGTATTAGAAGAAAATATAAATCAATATCATTAGCTTCCTCACTTGGGGAAATCTGAACCCTAAGGAAGACTTTCTTTTTTATGACAACACATGTCGAATTTACAAAATTTTCTCCCACCTTTAAGTACTCCTAGCAATTATAAGAACATATGATTTTCATATTTTGCTGACTCTGAGTGAATATTTATTGGATGAATAGACTACGTGAAGATTCACATATACCACAGAATTAGAGTTGGCATTATAGGTAAGGTAAAGGTTTTTCCATGAAAATGGTTGACTTCCTTATACTATCTTTTCCCTCCTATCTTGTGTTTTACAAGGAAATTTAAGAAAGGGAAGATTCCAAGCATAAAAATAGCTTACATTTCTGAATAAACTGGCTGCTGTTAGTGGTGTTCCTATTTTTTTTCTTTGTATCTCTTTTCCTAGAGACATTTTTTCCCCCTAACTCTTAATATATGGGTTTCAGCTTAACAGAATGCTAATTGGCAACATAAATTTGGATTTGGGGCTAGAAAATGGTTCTGCTTGTTGCTATTAGCTGGGCTTGAACACGGGTTGGTTGGATGTGTGCTTCAGCTCTTTATTTCTTCCACAGAAGAGTTTTACTCACTTGACTTGTAATATGATCAGGAAAAAGAGCAACATTGCCCACCAATAATGGGCCAGAGGGCATTTATAGGGTGCATCCCTGGGACAGATACCCGCAATTCTTTATACCGTGCTGTGTTCCATTGTGCCAGAATAATGGCCACTTTTCTAATCTTTCTAAATGGAACTATGTTAAAAAATAACTTATTGATTCTGGTCTTTTAATGCATACTTAAAGCCTTCAGATGATTATTCAGACCTTTATGGATACTTTCTATAAATTTCTTTTTTATTTGGCTGGGTGGGAATGCACAGGAAGAAATACTACTCTTAATTTCACTAAAAGTGAGTTTGAAACTGAAATGATAGTAAAATAGGGACGTATTAAAATTCTCTTTAGAAGGGTAAAAGTAATGATTCTTTAGACCTGCAGCTTGAGTCCAGGAGATAAAACTCAGCCCATTGGAGCAGCACGCCTAGTGAAGTCTCTCAAGAAAGAGAAGTTGTGGTTTTTGTTTATTTGTTTGTTTTTTGTTTTGTTTTTTAATGTTTATTTTTGGAGGAGAGAGAGACAGAGTGTGAATGGGGAGGGGAGAGAGAGGGAGGGAGATACAGGATCTGAAGCAGGCTCCAGGCTCTGAGCTGTCAGCACAGAGCCCGATGCAGGGTTTGAACCCATGCACCTCGAGATCACGGCCTGAGCCGAAGTCAGACGCTTAACCCACTGAGCCACCCAGGCGCCTCAAGAGGAATTTTGTTCTAACTGCATATAAGCTGACCAAGAACCACTGCTTAGATGATTCCTTGTCATTTGTTCCGCACCACCCTCCCATCCCCAGCCTTCTCCCTGGGAAAGGGGCCAAAGTTTGAGGCGTGTATTTGCTAGGAGTCCCTGAAGATCATCCTCTTTGAACAAAGCCAGAAAGGAGGCTCCCCCTGCCAGGAAAGCCAGGCGCTGGCCCAGCGTGCTTAGGGGAGGGACCCCGTTAAGCTGGACGCGGGCGTTGGGTTCAGATCCAGCTCTACCACCTGTTAGCTCTGCATCGGTGGGAAAGTTGATTCGCCGATTTGTGCCCTGTTTTCTCGTTTGGAAACCTGGACGAGTGTATGTATCCCCTACAGGCGTCGCAAGAATTTCACGGCCCAAAGTAAACACCCGGTGAATGCCAGCTTCTGTTTATGCTGAGATCTTCTACCTTTCGGTTCCCTGTTCCTCTTGAAATACTTTGAGTTCCCCCGAAAGTACTCTTTGAACGTGTCATTCTCAGGCTAGCCGATGGGCTGGCATTGTCAGAACAAGCGCCAGGCAGCTAGGGCGCATTCACTTAGTTACGCTTTCACCAGACCACAGAACCAGGTTTACTTTCGGCTTCAGAAGGTGGTATCGCCGTAAGCGGGTTTAGGGGTGGGTCCGATAGGATTTCAGGGTTCGTGTGCTGTAGGATCACTGTTTGGGAAGAATAAGCGGTTAATCGTCCTGCAGTTACCTAGGGCCGCGCGGTGCCGTGAGTCCCTGAAGATCATCCTCTTTGAACAAAGCCGGAAAGGAGGCCTCAGCGAGCGTGTGGCCGTGGGCTTCCGCGCCTGTGTCACGCCTGTGTCGCAGTGGAAACGCTCTCGTGGCGGGCCCAGAAGTAACTGGGGACTCGGCTCCCTGCACCTGGCAGACTAACCAGGCACAGCGCATTCCTCACCGGTCTGTACAGTTACGGAGAGTTGAGGTCGCTACCTGCGCAGCCTCCTTAGCATATCAAGGGCTACGCGGGCAAAAAGAAACAATGGCAAAATACCCAGGTTCTACGCAGTCCGAGGGTCGCTGTTTTTAACACTGAGGGCGGCTTTGGGATACATTCTGGTCTGTCGTTTCTTTTGGAAGGGTGAGCCAGATGAAACTGGAGTGTCTAGCTTTTGACCTATAAAATGGCATTTTATTTGTCCAACCCAGTACAGGAATACCAAAGAGGACATACCCCGTTTCCCCGGCTAGCTGATTGTATCTAAGTAAAGATATTTGTAACGCCGTCTGGGTTCAGGATTGGCGTATTAGATTGGGAATGCCAGTTTTTAGTTTGCTTTTGGAAGCAACCTCAGGGAGGTTGGGGTAAGAGAGGATTTCCATCACTTGTTTAATGAGATTTACTGCGTGTTAATCCCTCCTTGACTCATTTGCCCTAGTGTCCGATCTTCTACAATGGATGGGCTGGAGAGATACAGGCCCGTGCTGTGGTTCAAGAGTCGGATCTGGCCCGAGGGCCACCTCTAGCCTAAGCTAATTCACTCAAGTCACAGGCTGCTCATCACTTTGTTTCAAGTCCATTTGAATGTTAAGTTGCCAGTTACCCATTTTATCAAAACTCAGCATCTGATAATGAGACAATTTTTGAGAGAGAGACAGAGCTCAAGCGGGGAGGGGCAGAGAGAGAGAGGAAGACGCAGAATCCGAAGCAGGCTCCAGGCTCCGAGGTGTCAGCACAGAGCCCGATGCGGGGCTCGAGCCCACGAACCACGAGATCATGACCTGAGCCGAAGTGCGACACTTAAGCCACTGAGCCACCCAGGTGCCCCGGAAAGCGATATTTTAATACAACCAAATTCCAATTATTTACAGAATAATGTCTGTAGGAATATCCCTTTATTCTCTTTTCCTTGTCTCTTGTTCCTCTCCCTCTTTGTACCTTACCACACCCTCTGTCGTCCCTTATTGATTGTTCTACTCCTGGTATGATGCTAATATACACTGCATAATTAGTTCCTAAAAGGTTTATTCCCTGCCCGTTTGACCCAGAGCGCAGGTGAAAGAATGCTATTTTGAGCATCATTTGACTCCTTTGTTGCGCAAACACTATTGAGTACCTACTACGTACTAGTCCCTATACATAGATGTTTGTATATGAGAGGGAGAGAGAGACAGTGGATAGCATGGCTGGGGGCTTATTTGGCATATTCCCACCTCGTGTGTTAAATATACACACAAAATCCATTCAGCGCCAGTGAGGAGAGTTTGGGAAGCCTTCCCAGAGAAGGTGTTTGAAACTGAGTGAGAGTGGGGTGCCTGGGTGGCTCAGTCGGTTAAGTGTCCGACTTTGGCTCAGGTCATGATCTCGTGGTCTGTGGGTTCGAGCTCCGTATCGGGCTCTGTGCTGACAGCTCAGAGCCAGAAGCCTGCTTCGGATTCTGTGTCTCCCTCTGTCTCTCTCTGCCCCTTGCCAACTCGTGCTCTGTCTCTCAAAAAAATTAATAGACGTGAAAAAAATTTTTTAAAAAATGATAAGAATTCACCAGGAGAAGAAAGAGAAACATGTCAGGTAGAGGTAGCAACGAGGCTTGAGCATAGGTGAAGAGGTGGGTCAGTCTTAAAACTTGGACCATGGGAGGAAATGGATTTAAATAATACAGCTTTTCTCTAGATCAGTATTTTGACTTGTAGGGTATAGATTATGGTTCTTTGTTCATTCTTATACGTTGGTTCTATAATAGATTATTTCGGTCCTCTCTTTCCTTGTGACTGCAATTTCTTGTCTTTGAAGTCTTAATTGAATTCATGTTCTTATTATTTCACAGAGTGAAGCAACTGTTAGGAATTTCTTCCTGCACCTTGAGTTGTATTTTCTTCTGATAGGGAGACAGGATCCAAAGATAGGATCTCTCAGTTCTTCCATGCTTTTTCTCTCTCTTTTTTCCCCTTGCTATAAGTTGGTTTGAGGAGTGGTCATATATTTCTTTTGACCTTGATCATGCTTGGGTAGCTCAGGTCAGATTTTCTGTTTGTGCTGATATAATGAAGATTACTCTTTGACCTGTTTGTCATGCTATCTGACCATAGATTGTTTCCCTTCTTCCCAGCTACAGTTGAGGGCTTTGTTTTGTGGTCCATTCATGCTTTTTGTTGCTATAGCCTGATGTCATGGCCAGAGAAGTGGGGATACCCACCTGAGGTGGAATGTGGTCTTTGCTAGGATACCTGGGCTCTGCCTTCTCTCTCTCCAAAGATTGTGGTCATTGTGCTGCATCTCATTTCATCCTACTTGGTGTGGAGAGAAACCAGTCTGCCTTTCATTCATGTCTCCAGTTCCGGTGAATATCTAAGAGGCTTTATTTCACTCTGCATCAGCCTTACTGAACTTTCCATCTTTTCACACATGATTCTCCTGAAGCAATTTCCATTGGTCCTAGATCAAAAAATTAAAAAAAGGAAGGCCACACGGTTTACTTCCTTCGACATTTTGAAGTTCCTTGGGATAATTCTCAAGATTCCCACTGGTCTGGCTTTTAGAGAAGTGGGGCCTTGTTCCTGGGTCTTCAGAAATTTGTTTCTTCCCTTCATCATGAAATTTTATTTTAAGGCTTAGTGTGTTAGACTATGTGTGTTTCCTTGCTTGGGTGCTCTTGGTGGAATATTTTTTTGCTGGTCTGCAGTAATTTCATTTTTTGGAGGCTGTTACTCATTTTGCTAGTTGTTGTGGGAAGGATATTCTGTGGTCTGGTTTTCAGCAGTCATCATGACTTGATAGCCAAGGAGAGGCCACAAACAACGCCTTTCTAGCTCTCAATGATTCTGTTCCAGGGATGCAGCCTAGATTTCTTCAATTTGGAAGTAAATTTGCTTGTGGAAGCAACTCCATTGAAATAAGTTCGCTCATTATTTATTCTCCAAACATAAGGATAATTATGTTAAGGGGATAGATCGTGACTCTAGGAGGTGAAATTAGCCCATCTGCCTCCAGCTTCAAGAGACGATTGTGCTGATTGATCCGCGGCCGAAGTTTTGGTTGGAGGAAAGATATCGGTGTCCACACCTTCCCCCTGTTGCCATGTAGGTTCTATCAGTTTTCTGTATTTTTCATCGTCATGTGCCTAGGCAAGGTTGTTTGGCAGCCCTGTCCAAGAAGATCATGCCTGATCCATGAATCAGTCTCTCTCAGATGCCATAAAAGTAATGTGACTTTGCAAACACCACCCAATCCCTTAGGAGACTTACTGCTTTTGGGATGAAGACTTCTATCAGCTCGCGAAACTAGAGCCTCAAACGCATATGTAACTGCCCCACTTGGCAGTTCTGTTCTGAATCATCCTTTTTCCATGGCACAGGCTATGTGAGAACTGAATGCACTTGAGAATGAGTGGGTTTGGTGTTTGCTTCAGTCTTCAGTGTGCCCGACACCGTAGATTTGCTTTGGATAACGCTACCCCACTTGTTTTTTTAAACCCCAGTCTTAACAGAGGGACCTCATAAGTGGCTGACTGCCTTCCCATCATGTCTTACCTGAGCTCAGCTAACTTATGTGGACAGTGGGGTTGTCTGGCCTCTGGGCAGGGTGACCCAGTCCCGGGCAGAAAAATCTTCCAAACGTTTACAGAGTAAAGGGTGAATTCAGTTCTCTTTCCTCCACTTACCTCTCTCCTCCCCGACGGCCCCTTTGAGAAGAAGGAAAGCTATTTTCTCTGGTCTGTGGCAACTTGAAGACTTGGGACGAGTCTCCCTACACTTGGCTGTAGGACTCCTGAAGTCTTCTGTTTTCTCCCTCCTCCTCTGGGGAAATTAGCAACTTTATTTGGAGGGGATTCAAAGACATGCAGAGTTCATGCGTTTAAGAAAAAGAATAGAATTTATTGTGGAATGTAGCATCCATTTGCTGTTCCTTTGGTTTTATAGTTAGTTCTTCAAATAGTTTCATAAGTGAATTAAGTGCTGACAAGCCTTCACCCCCGGAGGAGGGTAATATTACCTCAAATTCTCACATACCTTTTTACAAATAAAAGCATCAGAGAATTCTCTTCTCCTCTTCCTCTTCGTTCTTCAAATCTGGCAACAACTAGTTAATTTTGGAACTGCCAGAGAGATTATTTCTATGTTCTACTGCACCTCTGGGAGAAGAATGGAATCTCCTCTTTTCGTCCATATGCTGACAAAAATCTCCTAATTTCAGAGGGCAATGATGTCACCAGCTAATGAGCAAAATATTTCTTACTAAACAGATGAGTCCTTCCCTGGTTCCTTTGTGAAACAGAGGGAAAAAAACCTCACAATGTGTTTCATATTGTCTGTAGTTACTCTGACAACTCATAAACACTTCACAATGTAATTCCGACTTCTTTAGAGAGTGAGACTAATTTTTTTTTGTAAACGCGAAGAATAGCACAGTAAACCGATGGCTGTGACCAGAAGGCCCCTGCCACGGCTGGACACTGATCACAGGTACTCATCAGTGCTGATCTTGAACATACCGGGCAGGAGCCAATGTGCTGCCCCCAAGGCAGGGAGTGACCTTGAATGCATCACTTTTTGGACCAGCACAGGATGATCAGGCATGTTGGAGAGATTATGAAATCAGGCTTGGAGAAGAGGAGGGCCGGAAAGCTGCTGTTGATCGGTGTCACATGCTGTTTAGAAGGGCAACAGCGGCAGCCGACTCTCGGCCTGTCCAAGGAGGCAGGCCCCTAAAGCCGCGGGGGCAGAAAGAAGTGAGGCCTTGGGGCCATCTAAACACTGGCCTTCGAGGATCCCGGAGGGACACAGAAATGCCCCCAGCCTCCCAGCGAGTGTTCCTCCCCTCAGTGAAACATGTCTCAGTTTCCCCCGCCAAAGGTGAGTTCAATCATGTTTTTTGTTTTGTTTTGTTTTTTTAATTTTTTAACGTTTATTTTTGAGAGAGGCAGAGCATGAGCAGGGGAGGGGCAGAGAGAGAGGGAGACGCAGAATCCGAAGCAGGCTCCAGGCTCCGAATGTCCTCACAGAGCCTGATGAAGGGCTCGAACTCACCAACTGTGAGATCATGACCTGAACCAAAGTCTGACACTTAACTGACTGAGCCACCCAGGCACCCAGTTCTCCCACTTCTGAATGCCTGTGTCTCTCTGTTCCTCTTCTGGGTTCCTCACGGCTACTCTCGCTAATCCTATTTCTGAACTTCTCTGTGTGGGCTCTCTCTCCCCCAAGACTTGCAGATTGCAATCTTTGCAGCCCCAGTAAAGTCCACTCACTCCTGTTTCAACTCCTTGGAGGCATCCATCCATTGAATTCAACCAGAAAATATCCATTTATCACAGACACAGACACTATTTTTAATTGCTTCAGTGTAAAAAGATATTATGTTGAGTGTTGGCAACTGTGTAAGGAAATAGGCACTCTTTTTATACAACTTGTGAGCTTTAAAAGTAATACAGTGTCGGGGCGCCTGGGTGGCTCAGTTGGTTGAGCGACTGACTTCGGCTCAGGTCACGATCTCGCAGTTCGTGGGTTCGAGCCCCGCGTCGAGCTCTGTGCAGACAGCTTAGAGCCTGGAGCCTGCTTCAGATTCTGTGGCTCCCCCTCTCTCTACCCCTCCCCTGCTCATGCTCTGTGTCTCTCTGTCTCTCAATAATAAATAAATGTTAAAAAAAAAAAAGTAAAAAAAAAAAAGTAACACTGTTTTCATCTGACCAAATTTTTAATATCTATCCAAGGACTTTAAGCTATGTCCATCTTTTTACCCACCAATTCCACAATCTAATTGTTTTTCTAAAAAGAAGAATGTGTTAGATGTGTTAGAAATTTGACAGTGAAGTTCATCAGAGTATTGTTTATGATCTTGAAAAATTGGAAACATTCCACTGTCTAATGATTCAGGGCATTAAGAAAACTAGGGTATATTTCTGTGAATACCACTGAATCCTTAATATATTGTATTTGTTGGCTATTTGTTGACATAAGAAAAATGCTCAAAATTTAAAAAGCAGATTTTAGAACTGTTTGAACAGTATCCATTGAGGGCTCCACAGTTTCTCTAAAGGAAACTTTCAGAGGCAGCGGTGTGGCTCAGAGGGTAGCGGCTGGAATCAGGCCCTTTGTTTCTACTCCTGTGTGTTCACGTGAGGGGGGCGTGGGGACCCTGGTAGTGACTGTGGGAGATAGGGCAGCTAACGATCACAAAGTCGCACTTTTTTTATAAAAAGCAAACAAAACATAGAAACCTAAGGGTATGTAGTGGGGGGGGGGGGGTGTGTGCACCCGTGCATGCACGTGTGTGTGTGTCAAAAGCAGGAGCATAAAAACCAAAATACGACTAATTTTTTGAGTGTGGGAGGGTTCAGGGATTTCTTTTTCTCCTTCTGTATCTGCATTTTCCGCATTTTGTAATTGAAAGTGTATCACGTGTAGTCAGAAATAAACATTTACTGAAATACAGACGTAGAAACGAATAGGACCGTGGCCCCGGTCTCCTCAGTGATACGGTGGTTACCATATACTTGGCTGAGTTCTGTGACTGTGTGTGCTCTCAGCCACCCAGGTTCTGGAAGAAGAGGAAAGCCAGGAGGGCTTTCCAAGGGAGATGACCTATGGACTGAATATTGAAGGATGGGTAGGAGGAGATGGGGTGGGCAGAGATATTCCCAGAAAAGGAATCTTCCAGTGCGAAGGTATGCAGGCACATGCGAGATGGAATATTAGCGATGCTCTGAGGGGGTCGAAGGATGAGAACCAGACGCTATGAGAGGCCTTTCCATGTGTCTGCATCGATACCCACAGTAGCTGGGGCAGGGCAGGGCTCTAACCCTGCGAAGTCCCACACTCCACGGGAAGGCCTTTGGACTCTGCCCTGAGGACCTAATGAACCATTCTTAGAATGGGAGGCTGATGCTCAGATCTGCTCTCAGCAAATTTGCACACTTCCTGCGCACTAAGTACATTCAAGCCCACCACCCGGTGGGCAGGATCAGCGATGCCCTTCCTTCATGAAGCTTCTTCCCTGGTTTCCAACTGAACTGCCCTCCACCAAGAAGCTTCCCAGGGTGGCCTGGCCCAGCCTCGTCTCTCAAATATCCCACAGTTGACTCAGATCCCACAGCAGGGGCTGGGAACAACAGGGCCGGAGAGTCTAAACTTGTCGTTCCACATCGATGACACACACGTTTGCCGAGGACCCACTGTGGGTGGGGCGTGTACCGGGCACCGTGAGTGTAAGGAGGGAGAACAGACGTGGCCCTGTGGACTTTCCCGTCTTCTAAAGGACGAGCGGTCTTGGATGCCCACGTAGTGCCCAACATGGAGGACCTCCATAAAGACCTGAATCCTCCTTGGAGAGTCGTATCAGTGACAGCTAATGGCAGGGGAGGGGGTTCAGGAGGACCAGGCCACCAAGAGGATGGGCAGGGATGTGTCCTTCCCCCACCCCCCTCACAGAACCTGGTGCAGTCAGGGCCCGGCTTCCTGTGCATCTCACAGGACATCCAGAGCTGCCGACCAGGCTCTAGGCCTCACACTCAGGATCTCCTTTGGAGGCTGATCACCGCCTATTTTATAAATCGGAGAAATTAAGAAACATGCCCAAGCAGACGCTGTTCACGGGTGACATGAAGGGGCCCTGAGCCTACCTCTGACCAGGTTCAGAGTTCCAGCTCCTAATTCGGCTCAGAATCTTCTCTGTGTCTGAACAGCCTGTTCAGACCCAGCCTCAAATGGTGGCCACATCATTAGTTTTCACATGTTTTCTTTGCCGTTGCTATTTACACAGCCCCTACAACAGCAGTTTGGTAGAATTAAAATTGGTCTTGTTTGGATTCCAATCAGCAATAGACTGCAGATGTCGTAAGCACTTACTGAGCTCCACTTGTAGGTTGTACAGACACAAAGGTTTTTTTAAATATTTATCTTGAGAGAGAGAGAGAGAGAGAGGGAATGAATGAATGGCAGAGAGGAAGGGAGATAGAGAATCCCAAGCAGGCTCTGTGCTGCCAGCACAGAGCCCAATGCGGGGCTCGATCACACAAACCAAAGATCATGACCTGAGCCGAAATCCAGAGGCGGATGCTTAGCCAACTGAGTCCCCCAGGCCCCCCCCCCCCCCCACACACAAATTTTAAAACAACACTTTAAGATCGATGTTACTGGATCAAATGTGCATGGAGGAACACTAAGACCCAGAGATGTGAAGTGATTTGCCGGAGGACCTGGAAATTCAACTAGGTCTAGTTGTCGAATTGTTCTAGGTTGTTCTAGCTCCAAAGGCCTTCGGCTTTCCTCTTCCCTCTACCCCGCTCCCATGGGGCATGTGCATTTTCTTAGTTTGCACCAAGCAGCAGGGAAATTCAGCCGAGGGTTTCTCCTGACAGTTTTAAGGAACTCTAAGCATAACGTTGCGTGCAACGTGGTTGGCGGTCTCGGGTGAAGAAAGCTCACGTGCACGTTGGAGGTGCAGGAGCCAAACCATGAAGTTTCAGATTCTGCCTCTGCCATTGACCGTCTGGGAAGCAAGGTCACATGGGTAAAGATTAGCCCAGTGCCTGGGAATTACGAGCACACCGTAAACACGGGTGTCGGAAACATGATGTCGCAAAGGCACCTGCCACAGTGGGTGGCACAGGTGGACCCTTAGGAGGCAGCGGGGGAGGCGGTGTCGGTGAGTGTATGGGCAGAGCGAGGCAGTATGGGGAAGGTGCAGCAAACCCTCATGGGGAGAGAGAATGGGAAATCCCTTTAGGGGTTGGAGGAGACACTTCCGAGGAGAAAATTGGGGGAGAGGGGATTCACGCAGCTCTTGTTGAAGGGCGAGAGACGCCAAAGGGGCTGAGCGAAGGACAGACACCCAGGACAAAGAGATAGATGGGGTTCTGGTGGTCTGTGGCATTGGCTGGGACCTCTGCTGCGTGGTAAAAAGGGTGTGTGTGTGTGTGTGTGTGTGTGTGTGTGTGTGTGCGCACATGCACGCGAGATGTCCTGCCAAGCGAGGTAACCTTGCATAATACCTACATACAGACCCAACAAGGAGAGAGGCACCTTGGACTGGGGACAGCTCAGACTGCCCAGCGGGAACACATGACTTACCCAAGTGGCTGAATTTACTCCTGAAATACAGACATGACTTGTAACCCACGTCGTAGACTCCACCTGGGTTTTCAGTTCTGTCTTGTTCAGATGATATTCTGTTTAAGTAACAGCATGTGCCCGTCACTCCCCAGACACCCCTGAGAAAATTAAATGATCATCTTGTGACACAGTCCCCGTGCACACATTTCTAGAAGACCAGAGAACCCCAGCTGCTCTGAAATGATTATTGAAACAATTGGGTAAGACAGTTTTAGAAGCATCACCGGACAGGAAATATCTCTCCTACATTGACTTGGGTAGTTAAAATAGAAAAAGGAGCGGGGACAGATCGAAAGTGACAAGTCCAGAAGAAAACCAAAATCACAAGTTTTAATTCAGTAATTTCAAAAATAGCCATTGGAAGGTGTCTATTTTCAATCGAGACTACTCCCTTCAGGGGATGTTTGGAGGAGTATCTGCGAAAGAGATCTTTTTTAAGTTCAGTCACTTGTAAGGGTTAGTCCTTGTCCCGGATTTGCTCAGATTCCCGCGTCCTTTTTTTTCTTTCTCTGGAATTCCATAGACAGTAATTAAGGAACTGGAGGCCAGCGGGAGGTCAGGGAGCCTTCGTCAGTGAAAACAGGGATTGTTTGCCACGTACAACACTCCCTTTTTTCCTTGTGGTGAATAGGAGATTTGCTTAGAGCTGATGACTTATGCCTTTCTTACAAGTTATGCAGTTAGCAAGTAACTGGGGAATCAGTCAGCAGGCAGAAAGCAGCTAATTGAACCCAGTGTCTTCACTTTTTCCTCCTTTGGATGCTAAGCCGTGCTGGTGGAGCCTGTCTGATCATGTAACTCCAAAGGAACATGTTTGAGGAGTGCCTGATCCTCACTTTGAGATCACAGAGTTGACGGAACAGGAGTGAAGACGCGCTCAACGTGGGGAGGGGGCGGGGGGGACCAGACGTGCTCGAAATTGCCCCTTAGGCCTGCTAAATGCCGAAGCCGGTAAGTTCGTTGGGTGTGTTTAACGTGAAAGGGAAAATGTGCTTTCTGTCCCTGCAAGGAAAAGCTTTTTTGACTGCTCCCGGCTAGGATGCTTTCCTCTTTTCTGTTCAGCTTCTTCGAGATTTGTCCTCCTTCCCTTCTTTCCTTCCCTGCTATGGAACCCCGAGCCTTCTTTCCCAGCACGCTCACCCAATAAGGCATAGCTCTGGGGGGAGAAAAGGGGATTTTAATCTGAGAATAAAGGGATTCTCAAGAGACTGAGTGTACGTGGTTGGAGCCCAGTTGTCATCGTGGAGGCTTTCAGTGCGGAGGACTGGACTGCAGACTGCCTTGCCTGATGCAGCTTTTCATAAAGCTGCAGCCGACCCGCTTCCTTCCCTTACGGTTAACGCCGATGGCAGTGCAGACCTGGGAAATGGAAGCGTCTGTTTGATTCTGCACCCAGTCGACCAGAAACTGCTGTGTGAATTTCACAAGCAAAATACGTTTCCGATTTCAGACTATTTCAGAAATGCTTAAATATCTTATAGCGGGGTGTGTGTGTGTGTGTGTGTGTGTCTCCAGGGGAGATAAACTGACTTAGTCTGGCTGCTAATTGCAACAGTGGGCTGGGTGTCGAGAGAGAGCCGGGGAAGCAAGCTGAGCGTTGTTTCTGCAAAAGGCACAGTCGTAATCCTGCGCTCACCCTGGGCTCCAGCAGCCCCCAGAGGGACTCGGGTGGCTCCTTGCGAGTTCAGTTTAACTTTTATTAGGGAACGGAGCTCCCGCGCCTGCAACACTGTGCCGCGCGGCTTTTGGAAAGCATTTGTCACAGCACACCTTAGCTGCTAGAACCGTTTGTTACTGGGGGGGGGGGGGGGGGCCGTGAAGTATCTGTTACCCACCTGCAGGGACGGGCTGGAGAGCGCGGGATGCTGCCGTTCCGTTTGCTCGACTCACACACTTTTCTGTCTACAGATGCTATTAATTGTGTTCCCTTTTTTTTTCCGATCCTCCTCTGCGTAGCTGTGTTATGAAAAGTCCTCCACGCTGGCCCCATGTCTTTCCCATTAGAACATTGCAGATGTGTCAAGGATGCACATGTTCCAAGAGAAGCTGAGAAGGAAGGAGGCTCCACCCTCCTTGGCCTGCCAAGTGGGCCCCATAGGCCCCTCATTCAGCACCCTGGCAGGCGAATGGTGCACTGTCTCTTTAAAGCAGCTCTAGTTTTGTGCCTTGGCTTGGTCAATTTGTTATGGTTTAAAACTGTGGAGCCAGCTGTCTGTAATCTGATGTAATGTTGCCATGGAAACCAGCAATGAAACACTTAAGCATTCACCACAGAATTACTACATATAGCATTAGCCAAAGTAATTAAAAGTTGAGCCATATGGGCTTTCTGGTGGAAAAATCCGCAATGGAGAGGCTTGGAAATCAAATGTTTCTATTTACAATAACGTAAATCCACTCTTCCACCTCCTTTGGTACAATAAATTAATTGCCTTTTTCTGCTAACTTTGGGAGGTGAGGAGTTTTATACAGATGATTGCGTTTTCACTCTCTCATTTAGAAGATGAGCAAATTAAAGTTTACTTCAGGACTGTGACCTGGGGCCGGGCAGGGAGAGGAGGAGATACCACCTCGTGTTACAAGGTGCATAAACATACACTGCTATTTTTTACGTTAGTTTATTTAAAACCTGTTCTCTAGTAGTTCTGTTTAATTCTAGGGGTCTGTTTCTTAGAGCCAACTATTCATTTTATATGTACTGCAGATTTCCTTCTATGAGAGTTCGTCCAGGTGCACAGATTTCTTTTAAATGTGTGCACACGCGTGCATACACAGATACGGTTAAATAGTTTTTTTTTTTTAATTTTCACACCCTCATCTCTGGGGGTGTAATTTCTGAATAAAAAGACACAAGTTATTTTCAGCATTTGGAAAGTGGCATATGCTTATTTAAAAGGAGAAACATGAGAAAATGAGGAATTTAAGCTTTATTTAACAGTTTAAGTGAAATGCATGCCTTATACACAGTCTATGTTAAAACAGCTGGAGGCAAATTTTTAAAAGCAAATATTTCACAAACTCCTTTTCCTCTGGACTCAGGAGGAAGTGAGAAGTCAACACCTCTCCATCAATAAAATGCATCCTTGGGATACACTGTTCAACTCCAGTGACTTCTAGGCTGACTCATGGGGGATTTTCTATTTAAAAAAAATAATAAAGCATAAAGACAGAAATAGATGACATTTTTCTTCACGTAAATTGTGCTGCATCTATCTGGTTTAGTGTCCAAAGCACGATAATGAGAAGTGACTGGTTGTTGTGATTTGTGATTTGTCAATGGCAAACACCTCTAAAATATTCATAATTTTTTTTTAGAAAAATAAAAATAACATTAGTTCGAAGTTCTAAAGAGCTCCTGTTTCTCAAAACTAGACGGAACATGTGAAAGCAATTAAATAAGTACCTGGAATATGTTATTTTTCACCCCGGTGAATCCGGGGGAGGAAAGTAGGACTCACGGAGGAGGTTTTTGCCTTTAATTCTGTTGCCCTGATTTAGCTATTTTGATTTCTCCCTCAAAAGTTCCCTCTGATGGCACATTTCCTACATATTTGTGGAATGCACAGGCATACCCCTCCCCCTCACCACCATCAGCAGCCCTCAAGCTAGGTACAAGGTATACATACAAAACTAATTTTCATTCTGTAACATAGCATCCTGTATCTTTGTTCATTTCATTTACACTCACTTCAGAATTTTTAAAGTTTTATTTGTTATTTATTTTTAATTTTTTTTAATGTTTATTTATTTTTGAGAGACAGAGTGTGAGCAGGGGAGGGGCAGAGAGAGAGACACAGAATCAGAAGCAGGCCCTAGGATGTCAGCACAGAGTCGACGTGGGGCTCGAACTCACAAACTGTGAGATCATGACCTGAGCCGAAGTGGGACACGTAACCGACTGAGCCACCCAGGCGCCCCTATTTGTTATTTATTTTGAGAGAGAGAGAGAGAGCGCATACAAGCAGGGGGGAGCGGACAGAGAGAGAGGGCTCTCGCCGTCAGTGCAGAGCCCGACATGGGGCTTGATCCTACAAACCGTGAGATCACAACCTGAGCTGAAATTAAGAGTCGGACCCTTAACCAACTAAGCCACCTGGGCACCCATTAACTTCGGAATTTTTTAATACGAGAGTGACAGACATGTTCTAGATTTGTCCCACTATAATCTAATGTTGGTTCTTCTTCTATTGGAATTGCTTAGTTTTAGAGATCCATCAAAAAGGCAGAATATTTTCAGTGTGAATGTGTAATCCCGCGCCCTAGGGTTCTGTTCGGGTGCTGATGACCCAGCATGAGGGTTAACCAAGTTTCTCATTTTTCTGGTTGACCACTGACCATTTCATCACATATCAACAGTTCAACCAAGCATAAATGAAATTCATACCATTCAATACTGTTATGTAGCAGAAGCTGTACTTACTTACTAGTTCATTTTAGTTTTGTTACATTTTAAGTTTTAGGCCAAACACATTAGGCCGAATGGCCAGCATGCAATGTATATGTATCCTCCTTCCCCACCCCCCATTACCTGGGGGTCCAATTCCCGTTCTTCATTATCAGGTAAGCAGTAGTTCACTTTAATTCTGAGATGGATAGGTAACACTTTAGGAATTATAGAGAAATTGGATACAGTTCACAGAAGGGAAGCCTGAGAAACACCCCTGTCCTGATGACTCACCATTTATGGGTTATAATAATTATTCTTCAGTGGGTGAATGGTTTGCTTACAGTTGTGCAGAGAGAAAGTACAATGGCCTTATGCTGGGAGCCCCAGGGGGAGGACAGAGGCCAGGAAATGGGTTGTATTTATCGCTTACATAGTGCCATAGTGCCACAGAAATATTTGTGGCCTCCCGACATGCTGCACCGTTTTTCTGCCCAAGTAATTCACAGTATCTCTACCTTGTTTACCCTTGAACTCTTCTCGGCTAACTCTTACTACGTCTCCATTTGATGGTCGATGGAGGCGGGATGATGGAGGAGGGGTGGGAATGTCTTCATGTCAGACCAGCTCAGAGATGTGGGTTTTGTTTTGTTTTGTGTTGAATGTATGAGGCGTCCCTGTCCTTACCATCTCTGTGAACTAGGTTGGAGGAAATGGAGGGAGGGCTGTTGCCAGGTCGTGCAGGATCAGCCGGGGCTGCTCGCGAGCTGCCTGGGGTAGGGGGGGCTGTGCGCTTCCGCCCCCCGGGAACGCCCGAGCACCCGGCCCGTGCAGCACGCCTTTTGGCCTGTTGGGCCAAAAGCTGCAGACTTCTCTTGCTTTTGCACATTTTGCACCGATAAAACAGAGGAAGCTGCATATTGGACGTTAGAGCTGACTTGGAAACGCAAACCTCATTTTGTTCACAAGGAAAGGATTGTTTTTCACTGGGGTCACTGCTGCGGAGGGAATTTTTTTTTCTCTCTGTAATGTTTGATACTTGAGGGAAAACAGCTGGGTTGAGCATACTCGAGTCGCTGCAAACTGAAATGGCATGCTGGGGAATATGCGCTGTGCTGTATGGCTGAAAAGGTCAGCTTTTTCCCTTGTCCCTCGTGGAGGAATGCAGGGTCTGTCCTCACGCGCGCCTCGCGAGCTCTCAGAAGGAGCCGGGAGAGGCCGCAGGCATGGCTGAGATGTGGCGGACTGTCCTAACAAACGCGATAGAAGGCGGCTTTTTGCTTCTCTTCCCTTTTCCTGCCCTGCTGTTTTTGATTTTGGGGGGAGGACTGGAACAAGTCAATAGAATTTTGGTTTGGAGAAGTAGTTGATGACCACGCTAAGCGGTCCTGATGGGCCAGACAGAGGAGAGCCGGGCCCAAACCACAGCAGCGGGACTGGAATTACGGGGCCAGCCTTGTGGAGAGGGCCCCGTCGGAGTTCTCCTAAGAGGACTGGGAAGTAACTGAGACAAGCACAGGGCATGCTGGGCAGGGGCCTGATGCTCCGGTGAATTAGGCCTCAGGATGGTATGTGGAGCTTCGCGAACCTGTTGGGCCAAGGAGCTGGCGCCCCAGGTTCAGCTGCACAACTGCCCAAGTTCAGACTGGCGGGGAGGCTGGGCTGCACCCTGTTGCCAGAGCAGAGCCCTGGGGCAATTACCTGATTAACTTTTCCCTTTGTTTCTTTGCCAGTCAAGAGAACAATCGGATGATGAGACTGAGGAGTCGGTGAAGTTTAAGAGATTACACAAGCTGGTCAGCTCCACTCGCAGAGTGAGAAAGAAACTAATCAGGGTGGAAGAAATGAAAAAGCCCAGCACCGAAGGTAAACATGCAAGCTCGCGCGCGCGCGCGCGCACACACACACACACCCACACACACACACACACACTCCGCCCTGCTTATTCCAAAGTAGATCAGCTGGGATCAGCTTTTCAGTAGAAAAAGGGTATGATTTCAAGTGGAAAACGGATTGCGTTCTGGCTGAGGCTGGCGGAGAGCGCTTTGGGTGTGCGTGTTAGCTGGGCATTGCTCAGCATGTACGGATCCTGGCATCCGGCATGTCGGGAGCTTAGTCATTTCAGTGTTACAGCAACGCGGGATGGCTAGTATGTGACAACGAAGTCTTCTCAAGGTGTGGCATAGCTTTCATTTTGAGCTTACATCATTTTATGTAAACTTCATTATTTAAAAAAAAATTTAATGCTTATTTATTTTTGAGAGAGAGAGCGGTGGAGAGGCAGAGAGAAAGGGAGACACAGAATCCGAGGCAGGTTCCAGGCTCCGAGCTGTCAGCCCAGAGCCCGACACGGGGCTCAAACTCACAAACCGCAAGATCATGACCCGAGCCAAAGTCAGACGCTCAACCGACTGAGCCACCCAGGCGCCCCTTATATCAACTTTATTTTATAACTTCTTCCTAGCCTCTGTGACCAAAGACTGGTGGCTCTTGCCCACGGAGTTTAGTCCAGATTTGATATATACCCATCTCAAACAAACATCTAACAATCAAGGCACTTAATACCCTTTCAGATCTCTGAGGGATGATTTGTTCTTCCTGTAAACAGTCTGAAGACTCCATTCAGATTGGGCTCTAAGGACCTTTCATTCTAAGTGGATCTTAAGAGCTATCTTGCTGGCTAAGCTGCTTGTCAGATGAAGCAATAATGTCAGAGGGGGCATGAGCCTGGATTTATTGTAGTGAATAGTTAACCTTTGAAGTGTGATTATGACAATTTAAATCTCAACCATATCCGTCTCTCCTATTGTTAGCAGTATGCATTTGCAGCATCTTGTAAAGTTCTCCCAAAAGGATGAAAGAAAAGAGTAAGATTTCCCATTTGGGAAAACAATAAGTGGACTGGAAAAAATACTGGAGAGACTAGGTCTTATTTTTTTAAAAGCACATTACTTGTTAAAATGTCACACCTATGTCTTAAGGAATTTCAGAATTTTAACACGTAGATTTGAAAATGATCTTCGAGAAGCCTTTTGGTTGTACACTGGTAAGATCAAGCCATGGAGGGGACTGGATTTCCCCTTATTTGCATAGGTGAGGGTTTCCTGGTATTTTCACTGCTGTTTTTAAATTTCTTTTTGCTGTAATTATTTATCAGTTTAAATCCCCTGGAGAAATATTGAAGGTGAGGGGATTATGGGAGCGTGAAGGCAAGGGAGGAAGAGAAAAGGAGGATGGGAAAGGGTGGGGCGGGGTGGGGGCTGGAGAGAAACGTGCTTATGGGCAATTTCATAGAGTTGTGTGGAATTCCAGGTTCCATTCGGGTGTCTTCTTGTGTGGTAACGCTGTTTGCCTCTGGGTGCAATGCTGATTTTATATTTGGATGTTTTAACACCTGCTCATCGGTGCTGGTTTTCACAATACAGAATTATAGCCTGATCTCCTCTCACTGGCAGCTCTTAATGAAATCACACACATACTGTCAGTTGGTAATAAATAGTAAGTAGAACCGTATGGAATTGCTGTCATTCAACCTTGGGCACCGCATTTTATTTTATTTTTAAATGTTTATTTGTTTATTTTGAGAGAGAGAAAGCACAAGTGGGGGAGGGGTGGAGAGAGAGAGAGAGAGAGAGAGAGAGAGAGAGAGAATCTCAAGCAGGTTCTGTGCTGTCAGTATAGAGCCTGACGTGGGGCTCAATGTCACAAGCCATGAGATCGTATCATGATCTGAGCTGAACACTTAACAGACTGAGCCACCTAGGCACCCCTGGGCACCACATTTGAAAACAAACCTTGCATACTTGGCAAAATTAAATCTCAAAGATAGCCAATAGATTGGTGATTCTTGTCCATAAATGAGATGGAACGATTCACGTACCTGGTGCTGGGCCTGCCACCTGGTGGCGTAGTCCTACAGAAGAGTCATTTGCATTCGGGCCGCCTTTTCCACTAGACTAACATCTGATAACAGTACAGCGATACTCTGTTTGCATATTTATGTCAGAACAGATCAGTCCAAGTATCTCTGAGAGACACGGTGGAAAAGGGGAAGAATATACCTGGAGAGGTAGCTTTAGGGTAAAAAGTAGTCATTGTATGGACTTCTAGCCCTGAACTATAATTCACCTGAGTCTGGATTAGTTTCCACAGATGAAACATGGATTAAATGAGCCCGAGTCCCAATTAACCTCTGGTGTCTGATGAACTGGGGAGCAAGGGTGCCATTAAGTGGGCAGGTGGGTATTGCCAGCTCAGGCTGCCCACGAGACCGGACCAGACTAGACGAGAGCTCCCTCTAGCCCCTGTGGAACGGAACTCTGTGAGGCTCCTCATCGACAGAAGAGCTGGTTCTTGGCCCTTGAATCTGCAAAGCAGGAAAGATTCACATTCCCAATAACCCCTCCTTTGCCACCTCTGGACCTTCAAAGAGTTGAGCCTTTTGGCTTCCTACATGTCTGTGCCAATGCTAAGTTTTCTGAGGGATAATTAACCTTTACTGAGAGCATTCTGTGTGCCAGCCACTTGCCTAAACACTTTAGATTTTGTGTTTCTTTTAATATGTCATCCCCAGAATAGCCACCAGAGGCAGGCATTCATACCACCCTCGTTTCACAAATGAGGGCACTGACCCGCCAAGAGGTTAAATAATTCACTCAAGGTCACTGAGCCTGCTGGCAGAAGGCCCGGAATTAAGTCCGGGCAGCCTGGGTCTTCACTCTGTTCCCACCCCTTCCCCACCGCCCCCCAGCTCTGGAGTCCTGGGAGAGCCATGAGAGTTCCGTCTCTCACCTGGTCTCACCCATGTAACTGAGTTTCAGGTCCTCCTCCAGGGCATGGATGACCCTAGACAGTATTAAATCGTAGGCCACGTCAGTGCCCTCCATCGGCCCGTTTCTGTGCTTTTTCCCCTAGAGCTGATACGCACCTACCTTCCATCATTGTTCCAGCTTAACTATAACCCAATAATGAATGAATCATTAGCCTTCGTTCAGTGCTTTTTACCTTACAGAGCACCTTTACGTATTTCACTTAATTTTATCCTTAAAAAAAAAAATTAAAGTTATTTAAGAAAGAGAGCAGTGGAGGGGCGGGGGGGGGGGGGGGGGAGAGACTCCCAAGCAGGCTCCACACTGTCAGCACAGAGCCTGATGAGGGGCCCGATCTCACAAGATCATGACCTGAGCTGAGATCAAGAGTCAGACACTTAACTGACCGAGCCACCCAGGCACCCCTAATTTCATCCTCATAACAGCCTTGCAACAGATAGTTCTCAGATAGGTAGACATTATTACAGGCGAGGAGACAGGCTCAGAGCGATGAAATAATTGCCCAAGGTCATGGAGATGGTGAGTGGCACAGACAGAGCTGGAATCGGGGCGTAAATCTGTGTTCTTGGCATTAAGTCACCCCAAATCCTACCCCTGTTAAAATCACCTTCCTTCCATATTCTGATCTCAGCTGACTAGGAGAGATAAAGGTCGCCATGTGAAACAGGTCACACCAAATGATGATGGGGTCAGTGCACGCTGACTGTCATTCTCCCCGTTAAATAGTTGTACTTGGAGGCCCCAGAAGGAGAGAAGCAGGGCTGTAAACCCCAGCAATCAAGTGAAGGCTGGGATTTCAGGCCTCGGGTCAGAAACAGACAGAAGAACGTACCCTATGCAAGGCCTGCCCTCGACACACAGCATTTGCCCCATTTCCCTCCAAGCTCCTTACCAGATGCAGGCTTTTCAGGATCAGGACGCAGAGCTCTACAGGTCATGGACATGTGTGCACCGGCTGGTTCCAGACTCAGATGTGTCATGGAAGTATTGGAATCTCTGATGACAAACCTAAACACAGAGTCCAGAACGTTTCCAGACCACTGTTGGGTGACAGATTGTTAAAATTTCCAGTAGACGCACCTGAATTCCCCGAGTCCTCTTCGGACTGTGGGTAGATCAGGGCCTTGTGCACCTCCGTGGGCACCTGGGCAAAATGCAAAGCCGTGATCTGTGATCTGGACACTTCTATAGAGAAGTCCAGTGCCGGTCTGCCTCTGCCTCCAGGCTGTGCCTCTCCTCTCGGCCCTGTCACTTCTTCCTGCGAGCGGAGGGTGGATCGCATCTAGAAAAGGTGGCTGTTTTTACTTCTAACAACAGAAGGGCCCTTGGTCTCCATACCTTATTAGTCAGGGGTCCTGAGGAAAGAGCAGGAAACCTTCACAGTATTTACACACTGCCTCTGGTCTGGCAAATTCCTGCCAGAGCTCGATTATACTCTGCTTTTAAATACTCATGAAAGGGGGTGCCTGGGTGGCTCAGTCGGTTAAGCATCCGGCTCTTCATTTGGGCTCAGGTCACGATCTCACAGTTTATGAGTTCAAGCCCTGAGTCATGACGGTTCTGTGCTGGTGGTGTGGAGCCTGCTTCCGATTCTCTCTCTCTCCCCCCCTCCTTCTCTCTGCCTCTCTCCTGCTTCTGCTCTCTCTCAAAATAAATAAATAATTTTTTTAAAAAAAAACAACAACTCTCATGAAAGATCCGAGAATAATCCTTCAGGGAATACATTTGTGCTGCAGATTATGGAGAACTTTGGACTGGACACAGTTCTGAATCTCCCTCCCCACCACTGTCTCCTTGACGTAAAAATCCATCTTGAGTCGTACTTAATAGCAGCGATTCTGTTTTTCTTTATACTTGTAATAATAACTCCCATCAGCTGGAAAAGGAAGAAACCTTTAGAATTTTAAGAGGCTGATACCAATCTTTTCATCCTTCCCCTCTCCGAAGCGAGCAGTTCTGACATTTAACCACACACTGGCACCCGCGTCCCAGCTGGTATATTTAGGGCCATCCCTCTGTTCCAAGGAACTTTTTATTTTTTCCTCTTCACAGTTCAGCTGGTGGAAAGCAGCAGTTCTCAAAAGGTTCCTTATAATTAAAGGGACACAGCCAGTTAGGATCCCTACACCCACAGTTTGACCTACTTCTTTTTCACATCTGTTCACATAACACACGCAGAAAAGAACTCCGTTTTCCTGCCAGTCAGTCCAAACCTTTCCACTGGGCTTCGGAGGGCTTGGCTCAATACCTTGCTCCAGGGGAGGCTTCAAGAGCTGGAATCCTTGAAACAGAGTGGAACACTCGATGAGGCTGCCTGCGTGTCCGGGCCCTTAAATGCCCTTGCTGCTTCCCAGCAGGGCCAGTGGATGGCAATGCCTGGCTGGAATCACCCAGTTCCCTAACTTTGCTGTGTTTGGCTTGTCAACTGGGGACTATTTGTGAGTTGCGTTCGCACGCTGTAACCCCGTATGGTGTTTCTGCACCCAGGCTGCCTTGGTGATTTAATTACTTAAATGGCACATGTACCAAGGGAAAAAAAAAAAATCACTGTCAGCCACGTGGCATTCATCACACTCTGACAATGAAATCCCAACCGGAGTCAACAGGAGGCCTTTCAGAAGGGGGAAAGATCCTGATTCCTAGCTTCTGAGGATCTCTCCCACAGCCTGGGGAGGGTAATCAGATTTGGGGGGGGGGGGCGGGATTAATTATCTTTAAATGCTAAGGGCTATGGAATATCATGATAATGACTGGCTTGGGTTTTCCCAGTGGCATTTCTAGTAGATTTCTTCAGGGTTTTGTTCTACAAAGATACTGTAAAGAAGGAGAAGAAAATACACCCAACACCTTTTAACATTAAGTTTGTGAAGCCCTACATTTGCACAGTTTGTTATTTTTTATATGCATTCATTTAAGTGGGAGCTGGGCTTAGAAAGAGGGTAAGTGATATGGGGAGGGGATCACTGTGGTTTCTGTGACGATTGGCTTATTTTTTGTAGGGCGGGGCTGTAACAAAAGAAATACCTATGAGGGAATGGAGAAGTATGTTTACAAGAGACCATGAACATCTCTGTGTTGATTTCCCTCCAGGCGGGGAGGAGCATGTGTTTGAGAATTCCCCAGTTCTGGATGAGAGGTCCGCCCTTTATTCTGGAGTACACAAGAAGCCATTTTTCTTTGATGGCTCTCCTGAGAAACCTCCAGAAGATGATTCAGACTCTCTCACCACTTCTCCATCATCCAGCAGCCTGGATACCTGGGGAGCCGGCCGGAAGTTGGTCAAAACCTTCAGCAAAGGAGAGAGTCGGGGCCTGATTAAGCCCCCCAAGAAGATGGGGACGTTCTTCTCCTACCCAGAAGAAGAAAAGGCCCAGAAGGTCTCCCGCTCCCTAACTGAGGGGGAGATGAAGAAGGGTCTCGGGTCCCTGAGCCATGGGGTAAGTACGGATGGTGTTTGCTTCTATGACCACCACCGACGTAGGCACCACCTTCTAGTGTCCCTGGAGGAGGTTCAGAGTGTCCGGAAGCAAATCCGCCTGAAGAAAATGGATACTAATTATTCATGTTCCAGAGCTTTTCTCTGCCAGCGTCCCTCCAGAAAAGGAGTCAGCAGTGTGACCTGTGACCTGCTCCGGCAGAAACCCAAAGGGGGAGGGAGCTGCGGCGTCCCCGGCAGGAGGGCGCGCGGGCGCCCCTCGGTCAGCGAGTTCAATATCACCTACGTGGTGGAGCGGAGCCTGTACAGCCACCTGAACCTGACCCAGCTAGTGCGGCCTGCCTCGGACAGGACCCTGAGCAAGGCCGAGAGACAGGACCTCAGGCGGTGCCTGCTGGAGGAGGATGAGGAGACCAAGAGGAAGTGGGCCGCCACGGTCGACCGCTGTACTAAAAGGGTTCTCTTGAGAATCCACCAGAAGTCCGTGAGTCACAAAGATGGTCACCAGGACAGCCTTGTCATTTCTGTGATGTGCAGTCAAGCGTTATGGCCTTTCTTCCAGGGAACCTGGCGTCTTCCCTCTCTTCTCCTAACTTCACGACTTCTGGCCATCACCTCAAATTTCTAACCCTGCTTTCTTTTAGTAATGGCTTCTTCTTTTCCACTCGTCCTCTTGCCCGTTGAAGCTCTTTGGTTTTTAATTAAGACCAAACACTGAAGATGATCCAGAGAAGGGCTTTCAGAGTCCAGGGGTGGGGTTTGGCCTCCTTCTAGGCTGGTTGGTTCCCAGCCATCACGTCACTTGACCTCAAAGAATCTGATTCAGAACAGAAGGACATTTTGCCCTTAAACGAGTTGCTTATTCTTTCATTTAATTAAAACCATAGAAACTGGCTCAATGAAAGATTGCCATCAACAGAATCACCGATTTGGTGATTTGAAAACATTCATAAAGTACATTTCTCTTATGAGTAGTGCCAACCAGAAAGTTCTTAAATGGAAAGGGGGAAAAATATCCGAGCTCTTTTGTTTTACTTAAATCTATTGGATGTTCTATCTTAAACAGAAGGGTGGACCTTCAGAAACGTCTTCCCCTGCCCCGTAGATTCTTCTGTACGTAGTAAGCAATGAAACACTTACTTTCAGAAATGTTTTTTCAGTTTTGTTACTGAATTATCAAAGACCTAGTAAAAATTGACTTTTGAGGGCATGACTTATATTAAACTTGAGAATATAGGCATTTTCCCCTTGGAATTCCCACCCAACTTTTGGCTTGCACAGAAACCCATATAAAATGGCACAGAGCAAGGAAGAGCTGTGGGCTTCCTGCCCTCTGTCCCCTTGCGACTGCTGGCTGAGCCCCCTTTAAGGGTCTGAAGGAACAGACCATACTGTAGCCTCCCGTGGGGGCTTTCCCGGGTTCCTTCACATTCACGGATACGATGCTCTGCCCCAGACGATTACTGGAACTTATATTCATTCATTCAAGTTCTGCTTTTTGTAGAAATGGAGACTGATTGGTCCATGCCATCCCTCAAATGACTTCTCTGTTCCAAAAGGATTGCTAGGTCCATCCTTGCCTTTAGTCTTCTAGATGTTCCCACATGTGTCAACTGTCTTGGTGGAGCGTGTTTTCCATCTTTTCTCACTCATGCGCATCTTGTAACACATTCATACTATTAGCGACAGCTTCCCTCTTGGTTCTTTCTCTATCATCGCCATAGTTTGTGGTTGGGTTTGTGCTTGATGTATGTACACAGCAAAATCCTCCTCATTCATTCACTTCTGACCTGCAGGTCTTCTGTAAAATGCTGTGGCAAAGAAATCTTGGTATAATGTATTAACTTCAGAAGGGCTCTGCCCAGTTCATCTGCCTCTGTACCTTTGCACATGACCTTGATAAAACACATCCACCTCAGCTCTGTTCATTGGTCTCCCTGCCATGAGCTTAAATCATGTCATACCGAGAATTTTTCCACCCTGACTACCTTGAATTGCTCATGTGTCCCTCATATTAATTACCAGGTTAGTATTGTAACTTCTTCAAGACTTTCTCTCTAGAAGTTGTATTTCTAAGACCTGTGCTAATTTAATTGTGTGTCAGGGATTCATTCTTCACTGACATTGAGTATGGACACGGGCGAGCTTCTTTTCAAGCACCAAGTTTCACCCCCTATAACGGTGGCACTGTGTAATATCGATCCCAGAGGTCACCCAAGGCTGCATATTTTTAAGATACTATGAGCCTGAGGTAGTATTGGACAGTTCTACTGGCTAAAATAATATCTTCAAGGCTAAATTAGAAATTTGCACATACCTTTTCTTGTTAAGCATAATTGTACCATCAGGAAAGTAAAATTTCACTTTCTAATTGGAGAACTGTAAGTGCAAATAAGCATTTTAACAAAAGTTTTTTTTGGGGGGGGGTGGTTTATCTTGGTTTGGTTTTATGGGGTAAAGATAATTCCTTTGCTTGGTTTCCTTAAACCATTTTGTTTTCCATCCTTCTTGTCCTAGTGCACAGTTTCCTTTACTCTTCAAACTTGATCTTTTTGTCTTTCAAAAATGCCATATTTGCTTGATGAAACCTCAGGGAAATGATAATGCTATATTTCACTGGAAATGGTCACTTGTCTTCGTATTTTTGGTCATTCAGTTTTTTGTTTGAGGGAACAGGCATGCATGACATTTTGGAATTCTGTCCATTTTTAAACTCCCACCCCCCCCCACCCCCCAAAAACATGTTTTCAACTGCATGGCCATTCCATTGACCGGCTCTCCTCATCTACAAGCATCTCTCCAAAATGTTCTTATAGTTACCACTATAGGAGATACGAAGACCTTGAAAACAACCTCACTTAGGTTTCATTTGTGTGGACCACCAAAGCCAAAGATTGGTTTACTTTTACTGTTCTCACTACAGTCTGTTTTCTCTGGTGAAGGAATGCTATTTCAAGAACTACTTGATATTACAGAAAAGATTTAAGACTCGTCCAAGCGATGTTTATTATTATGTTCTTTGTCCCCCACTCCTGAAGAAGAGTCTGTTCCAAACATCTTAGCATATCACCGGGAGAGGTTTTAGTTGGTAGCTAAGAAGGCCAGTTCACTCTTAACCCTAAGCTTTTTATTTTATGAATAAATGCATGCAGCTGGTATATGAAGACCTAAACGAGCTTCTAATTTATTACAGTTAGAAGTTTCCACATAAATTCTTTCTCGGTTATTTCATATGCATCAGAAAGTACATGCTGGGCTCCAGTGTTGCAGTTGATGCTGGAATTTAAAGCAGGGAAGTGCAGAAGCCATAAAATGATGAGGCATCTGGGCGCCATACTTTATCTGTAAAGCCCTGAGTCACAGGAAAGGAACTAGAATAAAATCACTGCCTTTGCAAAAATGCAAACATCTATTTGGCATTATAAGTTGGAAAGGAAAAGTAAATGTTAAAAATGAACCTTGAGAGATGGTCATAACATTGCTCGCCAGGTTAGGGGATTTGGTGAATGTTTTTGTATAAAGAGGTCTTTCGCATTTTTTTATTTAAAAAAAATTTTTTTAACGCTTATTTATTATTGAGAGAGCATGAGAGGGGCCGAGAGAGGGGGAAACACAGAATTCGAAGCAGGCTCCAAGCTCTGAGCTATCAGCACAGAGCCCGACGCGGGGCTCGAACCCACAGACCGCGAGATCATGACCTGAGCCGAAGTCAGACGCCCGACTGAGCCACCCAGGCGCCCCTCGCTTTTTATAGAAGAGAATACAGTTAGGTTGACTATAAGGGAGATCAGATTATCCATTGATATTTGATACACAATTAGAATTATGTCCATGGCAGATTATTTGAACCAGCAACAACAGCTGAAGGAGAAACACAGCTGTGTGACATCCGGAATTTGGTTATCCCCAAGTACCTCCCGCAGCACTTCTCTCTCCTGGCCCCTCATTCTGCCATCTCTCACCTTTTGGCCCCCGCCTGGGAGGCTCTGGTTTTACAGTGGAAGCTCCCAGAATGTAAGGCCCAGAACTAAGCTTTAGTCCTTCGTTTACATATTTAGGATGTTTTACTAAGCCTGAACTCAGGTAAGGTAGGATATGGTAATTGGTCCCGGACAAGCTATCAGATCAGAGCAGGCCTGATGAAAAGTGAAAGCCCAGCACTCACGGCGGCATGTCTGCTACTCCTGAACAAACCAAAGCTCAGAGAGTCTAAGTGCTTTATCTGTCCCCCTACAAGGAAGTGGCGGGACCAGGGCAACCTGTGCGATTCCAGGAACCATGGCGTTTTCCTTCCCAGATGTTTCTGCTTTCTCAAGTCAGTTAATATACATCTCAAGTATATTTCTTTCAAACAAGCCATGTTTATAGTATGCGTTGTGCTTTTCTGTTCATTTCTTCCACGGAATAGCTGTGACCTAGACTTCTTGGGGAAACACGTCATACAAAATCTTGGAACCCAGATCTGCTATTCAGCTTTTATTACCAATCGCTTAAAAAGTGAATCCGCTGTAAGAAAAATGAGTGTGCTTTGAGTCTGTCGTACAGATTTTTTGGGGTGGGGGAGGGAGTGGCCATTGAATAGCTTTTGCTGGAAATACAACAAAGAATTCGAAGCAAGTTTTGAAATATAAAACTACTGAAATATAAGCAGTTCCATAAAGTTTGAAACCAATTAAAGGACAATAAGGTTTTTGATTCTTTACAACATCAGCATTTTTTCCTATTGAAACTAAGGAGTGTGGTCAAAGACAGTCACTGAATCAACCTTTTCTTTCTGGACAAATGTGGTGTCTTCATACACTCTGAGTAAAAGGGTCACGATTAGTTAAGTTGGGCAGTTAGCTGGGAAAGTTAGCAGCATTTTTGGCTAGGTCAAGGAAGCAATGAGTGAGTAATCCTCTTGGCCTGATTGTGCTACTATAAACATAACCTTTTTTCCCCTTCTCAGAGATTTAAAACCAAGCAAAATAAGAGTCTGTTAGAAAAGCCTGCTGTCAGTGGTAGAGCTATACAGGATTCCAGATCTGGGTTTCCAAGACTGCTCTGAGCCCGTGGATCCCCTAATACATATTTCCTCGTCATCATTACTATATGCAGCTGAAATCAGGGGACCGGAAGGGCATGTTCTGTTGCTAAGAGGCAGGGAATCTTGGAGCACTTAACAAACACATGGGTGGTGTTTGGTTGTATTTTTTTTAACCAGTTGGTTTTTGCACGTTAAGGGGATTTTGGACCCCTGGCATAGGCACAGTTCCAGTGGCCTCTGGAAAGGCAAAATGAGGGAAATTTCCTTAAAACATGAATCATGTATGTTTGTTTGTTTTTTTTTTTTTTCCTCATCATTTCTTGTTTCCTATTTTCATCCTGTGGACATACTTGTGATTCGGTGATTGTCCCGCAAATGGGAAATGTGTTGGGTTGGCGCACTGCCGGCTGACTTAAACATAACTGGATTATTCCTGCCCCGCCCTCTCCTCCCCACAGAGAACCTGCAGTTTTGGAGGATTTGACTTGACGAATCGTTCTCTACACATTGGCAGCAACAGTTCGGACCCAATGGTGCGTACACATCAAAGGAGGCAGAAAGGTTTGGATTCAAGCATGTGGTTGCCATAGTTACAAATTTGAGAAATTCTCCTAGTTTGAGAAAGGATAGTGGGTAACATCGGTGATCCTGCATCATAGTTGGATAGAATCCCCTTGGTACCCATCATGGAGATGCTTTGCTGTTCTGTGTGGAACGACGATGACCACCTCCATTCCTGTGATGCCTTTGCTTCCGGTTTTCTTTAAGTCCCAAATCCAGAGGAGTTTGGCTTCTAGTAGCACGTGTACACGGCCACTACGCACAGGTAGCGTGACAGGATGGAGCCCTGTGACCGGGGTCCAACAGGATGTGCCCAAATATCTAAGAAACCAGTCTTATCACAAGCCAAGTGCATGGCCCTCTAGAAGTGTAGGTCTTCCTGATCTGGAGTGTCCTGGAATGAACCCAGTATCCTTGGGCCCAAACCAAACCAGACTCTTCAGAGCCAAGGTTCCAGCTGCCTGAGATCTGCTTCTGGATCACTCTGGGGACAGTCCACCACTGTGGTACACAAGTTCCATTCCCTAAGGTTCCCTTTCTGAGGCTCCAAGGATGTAGGTGAATTTTACCTACAGTTTTGTTTTCTCTTTATGCATTTTGGCTGCAACTATGAAATTAAAATTCCGTGCTTTATATTTGTGTATATATCATATGTCAGCTAAAATACCCATCTGTGATTTTTCAAGTGTTTGAGAATTTCCTAGAAGAATAACACTATTTTATTTGGATATCAAACTTTATTGATTCATAAACCAATAATTTTATGTAGTTAAATCTTTAAAAAAAATGATAGAGGAAGTAGGATTTCTTTTCCTTTCTCAGGGGAAAGTCGTTTTCTAAGATGTAAAATAGAACGAGAGATGACCAAGTTTTGTTCAGGGAAGGAAATGTACATATTCTTAGCAGTTGACCACACGGAGCTCAAGAATGCTGTTAAGTCTGATCAGATATTGGACTTCTGATGACTGAGATTTGCCATGTTGTTCTTTCCACTCTTCCTGGGGTGATTCAGTAGTATTATCTTTCTCTTCTTCCCACTGCTGGGATTATGTGAACATTGGTTCATTTAAATTACTCTTTATCAATGAAATGCAGCCCCCTTGGGTATCTAAAATGATGAGGAAAAGTATAATAGGAGAAGAATATACTAAGGTTAAAAAAATAATAAGTGACCCACATCCCACTTTAAACAAATATACAAAAGGGCCTTAGCGAGTAGCTTTTAATTTTCAATCGAAAAGACAAATAACAGCACTGAGTTAACACAGGAAAAATTTCAGGATCCTGGGGGATGCCAGTATTTTTCTGAGAGGTAGAACATTAATGGTTTGCATAATAAAACCTGTTTCTGGGCATCCTTTTACTGTGATTAAAGGTATTTACAACACTTTGTTTTGCAGAGTAAAGAAGGAGATTTTGTGTACAAAGAAGTTATCAAATCACCCACGGCCTCCCGCATCTCTCTTGGAAAAAAGGTGAAATCCGTGAAAGAGACAATGAGGAAGAGAATGTCTAAAAAATACAGCAGCTCTGTCTCTGAGCAGGTATGGAACAAAGAGCAGGAGCAAAGAGCCAAGCCAAGGGCTATCAGATCTGTGCTCTGATGTAGTAGCAAATACGTTCATTGGTATTAACCAGGCTCCAGGACCATGCTTAGTTTGTGGACCCAGAAGCTCGACTGACATTTATTCAATAATTGACTCAGTAAACATCAGCACTTAGGGTGGGTGGTCCCTGCTTAGCGCTGGGAATACATGATGCAGGCCCCGCCTTCATGTACAGACAAGAAAAAGAAATCATGTGAAGAAGTGGTTACTCCTTAGTGCGGAAAGCATCTTAACATTTGACACGGAGGAAGGATTTTATTTGATAGAATATCCCTTGCTACAAAATGGATCGCCAGAATCAAACCGCAAAAAGATACTCAAGTTTCCTTAGATAACAGACTTTTCAAAAAAGGTAGAGGAAGTAGGAGCTCTAAAAGCTCCTGGCAAGTAGATCTTCTGATAGCAGTTGTTTCTGGGGGTGTTTTCATTGGTTGGGCCTCTGTGTGGCCGTTGAGAGAGCACAGGATAGGCCCCCCCCCCCCACCTCCCGTTCTGTGATTTCATCAGTAGAAACATGACCAGTTTCTGTTCTCATCGTTTGGGTGGAGGAAATAAAGGCATCTGGAGAGTTCGGCCTTGAGGTGACTTTGACCATTTGACTTTCCTTTCCTCTGGCACCTTTACGGCATTCGAGGCCTCTGTCAACTTGAAATCTTTGGGTAATGTTGCTTTACCTACCAAATAAAAACAGGGAAAGGGGACATTTTTGCTCAGCTGCTGCCCTCTGGTGGACAGAGGAAGCTAAAATCCAGACCTCCCCGTTTGAGTCCCTGAACACCAGCTAGCCACTGGCCTGCACTGTGATTCACGCAGTATCTTCAGCTTCTTACAGCGGTTGTCACGGGGGAAGATGGGGGGCGTGTACGGATTTTGTTTCCGTTCCAACTGGGCACATTTTTGATAGTCACAACTGGGTGGGGGTGGGGCAGGCTGGGTGCTATGCTACTGGCATCTGATAGAGGACAGAGGTGCTGGTAAACCTTTTATGACAGTTCCCCCCAGCAGTTACCCATCTAACATGCTGACAGTGCTCAGATTGAGAAACTCTGGCTTGTTAAACCTACAGAAGTCCGGGCTGCGTCCTGTATGTCTTCTCCACCATCGTTTTCCCTTTTTGTCCCTGTGGGCATTGGGAGCAATGGCGATTCTAGATTTCTGCACAGCAGTGAGGCAAACTGCGCTCTCCTATGAAGCAGACGTCCTGCCAGTCACTGGAAGCAGCACCATCAAGTTGAAGCACTTTAGTTTGCTTTTCCCTTGATTTGAAACATCCACTAAAAGCTCTTATACACTTGCATTCTTAAGGGGTTTCTGCTTTATGGATCATGAGCATAGAACTTTAATGTCCTTTTCCGCTGTTTTCTAGAATTATACTACTATCTAGCAGGCTTCTAGTCCAATTCTCTGCTTTTTTGAAGCAGTCATTTTGCTTAAAAGGAATAAATGATCATTATGATGCTTTTTGTAGAGAGAAAACTAATGTTGCAAGGTTTATCTTTAAACATTTTAGGAAATGTATCAACCATTATGGTAAAGATCTTTGCTTTGTCCCTGCTATACACCCAGCACCTAAAAAACACTACCTGTTCATAGGTAAACAATAGGTGATGAGTAAATTAATAAAAGTACTTGAGAACATATAGTATCAGAGATGTAGATTTCATATTGCTGTTTTTCAAAATGAGTATTTTCAAAAGCATTAAAAAAGATAATTGGAGGGGCACCTGGGTGGTTCAGTTGGTTGGGTGTCCGACTCTTGATTTCAGCTCAGGTCATGATCTCATGGTTTGTGAGACCGAGCCTTGAGTTGGGCTCTGCATTTACAGTGCTTGACTGCTTGGGATTCTCTCTCTCTCCCTCTCTCTGCCCCGCCCCTGCTTACATGCGTGTGCGCTCTCACTCTTTCTCAAAACAAACTTAAATTTTTTTTAAAGATAATTGGAAAGATGACTTAGTTGATGTTTCAGAAAGAGGAATGAAAATATTTTCAGGAATTCATACTTCACAGCTTCAGTTACTCCTCAGTGATGGCACCTCTGTTTATATTTGTTTTGGGGGTTTGTTCATTTTCCTTAAATGTAAAGGGATGTTTGGGGGGCCTCTGGCTGGCTCAGTCGGTAGAGCACGCGACTCCTGATCTCAGGGATGTGAGTCCAAGCCCCCATGTCGGGCCTAGAGCGTACTTTTAAAAAAATGGGCTTTGGGTCAGAGGCTGCCTTAAATGTTTGCAGGACCCGCAGAATCGCGTCAAAGCTCTTCTGATGACTCGGCACTATGCAAATAACAGGTTTCATTTAGAGGGTTTTGTGCTCACGTGGCTATGTGATATGCCAGAAAGTGGTATGTTCTGGCAAGTAAACCAATCAGACTGCAAACTTTTTAAAGCATGACACTGCTTCTCCGTATAGCACCACTAATCAAATGAGCGCGCCATACTTAACATGTGCAAATGAGGGGCCACCAAGCGAATAATGCCTCATGGCCGCCCCACAAGTAAAAAGTACTGCTGAATCACTACTGTCCTCATTCTGATCTGAAAGGGCCCGCACAGCTTTTATGCTGCACGCATAAAGGATGTGAAAGAAGCTAAAACCACAGACGACGTATAGAAATTTTATTACAGACCAAAAACAGAAAAAAAAGGTATTTTTGCTATGTATCTGTATCCAAAATTGGTTATTTCATGAACTAATTTTAATAATTTATGTAAACAGATGAAGAATCTGGTCTTTTATTTACTTGTTTTTGCTTTAAGGTATAAACGTTTCCCTTCAGATTGAGTCAATGTTTTCTGATAGTACTTCCAAATCACACATTACTGGTAGATTGTACTTGATCTGCATTTGAAGTTCATTTTTACTACCGACCTATAGACTATGCTACCTATCTATCTTTTAAGCCTTTAATAAAATGTTCTAAGAGGTAGATATATATATATATATATATATATTTTTTTTTTTTTTGAGATTTCAAAACCATCTATTTGAGCATGAAGAATGATTGCGTTACATGAGCTGCAACTTTAAACTGAAGCAAGGCTATAGATTAAAAAGGAGGAGGATTTGGGGTACAGAATCAAATATGGGGATAAAAATGGATTTGATTCAGTTGAGGGCTAAATTGCTTCCAATTATAAAAGGACACCCGTCCATCTGATGAAACTTAATTTTGTTGAAACCCGTTGTAGGACTCGGGCCTGGAGGGAATGCCCGGCTCCCCTCCGTCTTCACAGCCTGATGGTGAACACATGGACAAACCGAAGCTCAAAGCCGGAGGTTCTGTCGAGAGTCTGCGGAGTTCTCTGAGTGGCCAGAGCTCGATGAGTGCGTCCCGTTTGTAATTATAGATGGTTTCCGTTGGAGTCCACATCAGACTTTTACTGGGTGTCAGGGTCAGGCAATCGAAAGATGAAAAGAACAAGTTCCCACCCTTCGGGTGTTGTTAGAGACAGACCTGCGAAATGTCTGGACCTAGAGTCATATTTGTTTCGTAGCAGACGTATGGCAGTGGCACAAACGGGGTGGTGAATTTTGATTGGAGAAAACAGGGAAGCAACTCGGAGGAAGGATCTGGAGAACGGAGGGGAATAAGTCAAGGGGAAAGGCTCTTGAAATGACCAACAGAAGACGTGGGGAAAGAGCAAATTATAAATGTCACAGACAATGCGTGCCATTCAACCACTCCAGGACTAATGGTGGTGTCGCCAAATGGCGTGGGGGAGGAGACCAATTTAAACCCACCATTTTCAGATCGCCTGGCCTTGTGCGAGTTCTTTGACTTCTCTGAGTTTCCTTGTCTGTCGCAAGGGGTAAGGACAGTATGCCCGAGAGGTTATGAATGTGGAAGGCTTGTGGTGTCCTCCATTAGGGAGTCTGTCACCTGGATTCCTGGGTCATAAAGATAACTTGCTGGAGTCCCTTGTCTATTTAGGCGGTTGATTAGGAATAACCATCAGAAAATTCAGATCCCCTGGACTCCTAACCCCGCCCTGCCGTGGTCTTGACACAACGGTTGTGGCCTGTGACTTCCCTGATCTGTCCCTTAATTTCCTGATCTGTGATGACCTTTAATGCCTTTAAGCTTTGCTACACAGGAAGTCCATGTTTACCCTGGTTCTTCCTATCTTTCGTGTGCAGGTGGTCAGACCGTAAGTACCACGGATTCCTCAACCAGCAACAGGGAGAGTGTCAAGTCAGAAGACGGTGATGATGAGGAACCCCCCTACCGGGGCCCCTTCTGCGGGCGCGCCAGGGTGCACACCGACTTCACGCCTAGTCCCTATGACACGGACTCACTCAAGCTCAAGGTGCATCTCTGCCCGGCCTCAGACTGACAGTTTCTTTAAGAGGTGTTCTGTTGTCCTTGCTTTTGAGTGCTGGGCTACTGTGGTGCCAGTATCTTGGCTGCTGTGATAAACTGGTCTCCTCAGTACAGAAAAACAAAACCAGGTAGCATTTAGGACGAAGGCGGGTCTTATGTTAATGCTCTGTCATCACCGTCGCCTCCACCGGTCCTTACGTCTGACCTCAGCTTCCTTTTAGAGTTCCTGTTGTCCCCCCCCCCCCCCCCCCCCCTCCGGTTTTGCTTTCTCCAGCTGAAGAAACCTTACTGCCTTCTCTGTATGACTAACCAGTGAGGTTTTTACAGGACAGATGGAGCTCCACAAAATGTATGAAGCACTTCTACAACAGGGCTTGCTGCTGGCATTTGATTGGTGGGAAATTCTTTCTCTAGGGAGTAGGAGCTCTGGATGGTGGTCAGGCATCCAGAGGGCCAGCCAGGTGCCCAGCCAGCCATGAGCACCAAGAGATACTTCAGCCACGTTTCACCTTGTGGTGAAGGGGGGGTGGAGGGTATGAGACCTCAGGCCTGCAAGGAATCTAGCAGAGGCAGGAGAGCTCTGGCTCTCTGCCAAGCTCCCACTCGTGTATAGTGACCTATGGAACCCTGAGTCTGGCCCTTCGTTGTATTTTCTCATCTGTGTGATTAACACATCTAATTGGTGCAGGGTTCATGCCTAGAGATGTACCTAATGGAAGGATCTTTGTTCCCTGGGCCACAGAAAGGAGACATCATCGACATAATCAGCAAGCCACCCATGGGCACCTGGATGGGTCTGTTGAACAACAAGGTCGGCACATTCAAGTTCATCTATGTAGATGTGCTAAATGAGGAAGAAGAGAAGCCCAAGCGCCCCACCAGGAGGAGGAGAAAAGGAAGACCACCCCAGCCCAAATCTGTGGAGGATCTCCTTGATCGGATCAACCTGAAAGTCAGTTTCTTCTTGTTCTGGTCACATTTGGCTCCCTGCTGCCTTCTCCTTTTCCTAAATTAAGCAAGGGCACATTCAGGGAAGGAGAAAGAGTCATCTGTGTGATCCAACAAGGGCAGCCCGTTACTATGATGAGTAGCCATTATTCTACAGAAATAGGTACCGGAATTCTAATGCTGCCGTTGACCTCTGCGGTGGGTGACCGCCTAAGTCCCGGGTCAGAACTTGCTATTAGCCCCAAGAACAGCTTTCAGAGAGCCGTGAGGTCCGAGCTACTACCAGGAAGGGCTGTAAACACAAACCCCTGGTGCCCTGCTCCCTCAGCTCCTCAGACTGAGGATTTACGCCCACGGCCCGTCTCCCACTGTCCCTCTCAGGATCTAGTGAACCGGGGCCGCAGCAGTAGATTCGGTCTCCTCCCTGCACAACCCTCTTGCTCCTGAGGAAGTCATCGCGCTTTCTGAGTTGGATTTCAGCAGCCCTATAAACGAAAGAAGTCTCCTGGGCTGTGCACGCTGCAGCGTTAGAGGCCCTAAAGCAGGGGCACAGTGAAAATGCAAGCCAGTGGGGCCCATGTCAGCCTGCAAGGTACATGTCCTTGACCCCTGATTAATGAAATGCCTTGCGCGCCTGCTCAGCTGTAGGGCTGGGAGGTACGCAGCAGATTACAAGCGATACTTACTAATCTTCCAGCTACGTGAAACGGACTGTGGAAAGAGTTTAGGGGTTCGAGGCTGCTTGAGGGTCCCGAATCACAGGGCCTGCTGACTCCCTTGGCTTCTTTCCCTCACAGGAGCACATGCCCACTTTCCTGTTCAATGGGTATGAAGACCTGGACACCTTTAAGCTCCTGGAGGAGGAAGATTTGGATGAGTTAAATATCAGGGACCCGGAACACAGGGCTGTTCTCTTGACGGCGGTGGAGCTGTTACAGGAATATGACAGTAAGTCCCCGGCACACAAGTGTCCCTCGTTAGATCAGTCACATGCTCAGGTCCCTAGAGTCATTCAGTTGGCCCTACTTGATCCAAAGCCAGGGCCAGTTTTGTATTATGTCAAACAGCAGCACAAAGGCACAAATTTCCAATGTAGCCCTTCTGGTTTATGTGGGAGCAAAGAAAACCTTACTGCTGGCCCCTTTCCTGGCATGTTTCTAGGTAACATTTGAAGAAAAGGCTGCTGTAAGAGAGGATTGAATTGCAGTGTCTTTTTTTCTTTTTTTTAATATAAAAATCTGTTTTTTAAGATATAGGTTCTTAAAGTTTATTTATTTATTTTTTTATTATTTTTGAGAGAGAGAGCGAGAGAGAGAGGGTGGGCCGGGAAGGGGCAGAGAGAGAGAGAGAGAGAGAGAGAGAGAGAGAAGCTGAAGCAGGCTCCAGGCTCTGAGCTGTCAGCACAGAGCCCCACATGGGGCTCGAACCCATGAACCGTGAGATCACGACCTGAGCCAAAGTCAGATGCTTAACCAACTGAGCCTCCCAGGCGCCCCGTATTTATTTGTTTTTAAAAGTTTATTTATATTGAGAGAGAAAAGAGAGCACAAGTAGGGGAGGGGACAGAGAGAGAGAGAGAGAGAATGAATCAGAGAGAGAGAGAATCGCAAGCAGGTTCCGCCCTGTCCATGCAGAGTCTGCTGTGTGGAGCCTGATCTCACGAACTGCGAAATCGTGACCTGAGCCGAAATCAAGAGTCAGACGCTTAACCGACTGAATCACCCAGGTGCCCTGAAGTTTGTTTATTTATTACTTTGAGAGAAAGAGAGTGCATGTGCAAGCAGGGGAGAGACAGAGAGAGGGGGAAAGAGTTTCCCAAGCAGGCTCTGTACTGTCAGCGTGGAGCCCAATGCATGGCTTGAACCCATGAACTGTGAGATCATGACCTGAGCTGAAGTCAGATGCTTAACAGACTGAGCCACCCCGGCACCCCTGAATTGCGGTCTTCTTAACCCCATAGATGCCAACATAGGCACTATGGGATGTGCAGCCTCAGCATGCCGTCGGGATACACAAAGGTAACAGACATACTGGGAGTATCTTGCCCAGCCAAGGGTTAATTACTTCTCAAAGCACACTGGAATTGTTCTTATTGAATAGGATGGTTAATGAATATATGACATTCATTGGCTTCCACTGAGGCAGGAAGTATCTGAAATGAATATGTAAGAGATTCCATATTGCAAATTCTCAGCTGAGGTGATAGCTCATTTTTATAGTCCATGGACAGCATTCAGTAAGCTCCCAGCTTTTATGTAGTCTATTTGAATATACCGTATCCTTTGCTCCGTTAACCTAGTCTTATCTTGCTCTTTATTCTTCAGTCTGACATCAAAAATATTCCTGAAATTATGCATCACGAGGGGAGTATCTTTCCTACTTATTGAATTCAAATGCATTTTCTTTCACGTGCTCTGCTTTGCTAGCTAATAGCATTTCTATAGCTAAAAGACAAACCCAAACCATGGTTAACGGTGGGAAAGAAATACATTACTGAATGCATCAGGCCCAAGGGACATGGGAGCAAGTGAGTCAGTACAGTTAAATTCACTTCTGCTTAATCGGTCCTCCCTCTAAATTAACTGATAATATAGAGGACCACATACCATCAAATAGAAGGCTGAATCCTAGATAAACATACTGCCTTCAGGGATAGATCTGAAGAGAGTTGTGTTTCATAGTTAATACCACTTCATAACTACGTCTCTTTGGTATAGGAGGTGTCTCCTGGGGGTCTGTGGCCAGGTTGGGCACAAGGAGCCTCCTGGCCCCATGCCCAGTGTGGCCAGCCAGCTATCCTGATATCAATTAATGTTAAATCATCTAGTCTCCTGGACCACAGCTGCTCTATAAAATAGCTCATTTGCTCTTCCTCAGCCACTGAGAACAGCTGTCCATTACGTTTCCTGGAGCATTCAGAACACTTCCTCCTTTAGGAGGACCGAAGCTAAACACGGAGGGTAAGACAGGCCGGATGTGCCCTTAGTCTCTGTCCTGCCACACTGGCTCAGATTCACCGTCTTGAGGTTTGCACCAGGGGATATTTTGTAGGAGGGAACCTATGATGAGGCCTACTCAGAAAGTCTAAGGAGGGCTCTTTGCTTCTTGAAATCTGTGCTGCGCCCCTGCTCAGACTATCCCCAGTGCAAAAAGTAGCTCGTCCTCTTAGTGGTTGTAAAACAAAGGCTTCATGGGCTCAGGGTGCTGATTAGTGCCAAGGGTCTGGGTCTAGACTTATCCTAGGATTGTAAGATTTTACATTCAGTGCAGTTAAATTTTAAGTAGTATTCTAAGTAACTGGTGACCAAGAGGGACACCATAGATTCTGTCAAACTGCATTTCTGTGCCCTAGACAGATCCAGAGATCTGTTCAGATCTTGCACCTTTTCTAGCTCAGCCACGCAGAAAAGCAGGAAGCACATCACCAGAACGGCTTGGCAGGCAGGCCGACCAGCCCTCCTCAGTGCACGTCTGTGCGTGGGGAATGCAGGCCTCTGTACAGGGTTCCGTTTGGAAAAGACTCTAATGGTCTGATAGCATTTCCCTACACTGATACCAAAACCACTGTCATAGGCTTGCCAAAGGAAAGCTCTTGGTTAATAATTTTAATAAAAATTATAATTGGCAGGCGCCTGAATGGCTCAGTCGGTTGGGCGTCCAACTTCAGCTCAGGTCATGAGCTCACGGTTCGTGGGTTTGAGCCCCGCGTCGGGCTCTGTGCGGACAGCTCAGAGCCTGGAGCCTGCTTCGGATTCTGTGTCTCCCTCTCTCTCTGCCCCTTCCCCACTCACACTCTGTCTCTGTCTCAAAAATAAACGTTAAAAAAAAATTTTAAAAATTGTAATTAGGAATTTCTAATATGCAGAGTAGTACAGAGAAAAAAAAATCCACATACCCAAAATCCAACTAAAGTTAACATTTTGGCATAGTTGCTTCAATTCTTTTTTAAAGAAATACAAGTTCGCTGAAAGGCGTGTTCTCCAAGAATGCCACTCCCTTCCCTCTTCCTCCCCAAGGCAATTGCTCTCCAGAAAATGGCGTGGGTGCTTGTGCACCAGCACCTTTTGATGTTTGGGTATCTCAGTGTCTTAGCGCATTGTTCCTCCCTGTGTGTGTGTGTGTGTGTTGAGGTGGGAGTAGGGGGAGGGCTTCAGGCCCAAGTTCAGGTCAGGCCCAAACAGGGTTTCAGCCCCCAAAACCCAGTCCCCTATGCTTATTTGACTGTGAGACTGTTCATGGTCCTAGCTCCCCTTTCTTGTCCTCTACTGTCGCATTCATGCTAGTAAGTGTGGAGAGGGGATATGGCCTTGAATCTGCAGTACATCTAGGAGGTACGTACCCACCTCTTGGAAGAAGGGCAAGTTACTTGGGAAATACTGGCCTTTAGTTTTAGGGAATTTTGCTAAGCTTGATAGTTGGGTTCCTGCTAAGTAGCTGCTGACTGGACCTTTAATAAAAAAAAAAAAAAATGGACCACAGCCCCTTGACATATGCCCCATGACTGTATCAGCTGAACTGGTTTTGTGAGGCAATGTGAGGGATCCCTTCACTCCCCGTGCATTCAGGTACCTGACGGTGTCCAGTGAAGGCCGGCATCCCTGAAGATGCAGACGCGGTCTGCATTTTCATGCAGGGGCAGGGACAGGTGTTTTCTTTTATGCCCATTGGTCAGCACTTCAGAGTCTGTTTTGGCTGGAGTGATACACTGAACTGCCTTGCCAAGGACAGACTACACTGATTCCTCTTCCTGGGTTGTAACTAATAGCTCAAAGCCTTCATTTTATACATATCATTTTCCTAAATAACATGCTAGACTAGGACAAAGGCTGCTTCAAATCCACAGACTCTTCCACATAATGAGGACATCACTCCAGAATGTTCTTTTTGTGTGGGGGAAGGTAAACGTTCGGCTGTTGTGCTTCCAGTTAATTTTTCATTAGTTTAAAAAACAGCACTTAAAAAAATTTTGATTTTTTTTTTTTAATTTAATGTTTTTACTTTATATCCAAGTTAGCATATAGTGCACCAATGATTTCAGGAGTAGATTCCTTAATGCCCTTTACCCATTTAGCCCATCGCCCCCCTCCCATAACCCTCCAGTAACCCTCTGTTCTCCATATTTAAGAGTCTCTTATGTTTTGTCGCCCTCCATTTTTATATTATTTTTGCTTCCCTTTCCTTGTGTTCATCTGTTCTGTCTTAAAGTCCTCATGTGAGTGAAGTCATATGACATTTGTCTTTCTCTAATTTCACTTAGCATAATACCCTCTAGTTCCATCCACGTAGTTGCAGATAGCAATATTTCATTCTTTTTGAATGCCAAGTAATACTCCATTTTTATATATACATATATATATATATATATATATATATATATATATATACACACGCCACATCCTCTTTATCCATTCATCCATCGATGGACATTTGGGCTCTTTCCAAATGTCTTTGGCTATTGTTGATGGTGCTGCTATAAACATTGGGGTGCATGTGTCCCTTCGAAACAGCACACTATCCCGTGGATAAATGCCTAGTAGTGCAATTGCTGGGTCGTAGGGTAGTTCTATTCTTAGTTTTTTGAGGAACCTCCATCCCGTTTTCCAGAGTGGCTGCCCCAGTTTGCCTTCCCACCAGCAGTGCAAAAGAGTTCCCCTTTCTCCACATTACTCACCAACATCTCTTCTTGCCTGAGTTGTTAATGTGAGCCATTCTGACAGGTGTCAGGTTGTATCTCATTGTGGTTTTGATTTGTATTTCCCTGATGATGAGTGATGTGGAGCATCTTTTCATGCATCTGTTAGCCATCTGGATGTCTTTTTTGAAGAAGTGTCTATTCATGTCTTTTGCTCATTTCTTCACTGGATTGTTTGGTTTTTGGGTGTTGAGTTTGAAAAGTTCTTTATAGATTTTGTATATTAACCCTTTATCTGATATGTCGTTTGCAAATATCTTCTCCCATTCTGTTGGTTGCCTTTTAGTTTTGCCGATTGTTTCCTTCATGGTGCAGAAGCTTTTTATTTTCATGAGGTCCCAGTAGTTCATTTTTGCTTTTGTTTCCCTTGCCTCTGGAGACGTGTTGAGTAAGAAGTTGCTGCGGCCAAGGTCAAACAGGTTTTTGCCTGCTTTCTCCTCGAGGATTTTGATGGCTTCCTGTCTTACATTTAGGTCTTTCATCTATTTTGAGTTTATTTTTTGCATGTCGCCGTCCAGTTTACCCAGCACCACTTGTTGAAGAGACTGTCTTTATTCCATCGGCTATTCTTTCCTGCTTTGTCAAAGATTAGTTTGCCATATGTCTGTGGGTCCATTTTTGGGTTCTCTATTCTGTTCCATTGATCTGAGTGTCTGTTTTTGTGCCGGTACCATACCGTCTTGATGATTACAGCTTTGTAATACAGCTTGAAGTCTGGGATTGTGATGCCTCCATCTTTGGTTTTCTTTTTCAGGATTGCTTTGGCTATTTGGGGCTTTTCTGGTTCCATACAAACTTTAGAATGGTTTGTTCTAGCTCTGTGAAGGATGCTAGTGTTATTTTGATAGATTGCATTGAACATGTAGATTGCTTTGGGTAGTATTGACATTTTGACAGTATTTGTTTTTCCTATCCAGGAGCATGGGAAATTTTTCCATTTTTTTGTGTCTTCTTCAGTTTCTTTCATAAGCTTTCACCTCTTTGGTTAGATTTATTCCTAGGTATTTTATTTTTAATGTTTGTTTTTGAGAGAGAGAGACAGAACACGAGAGGGGGAGGGTCACAGAGAGAGGGAGACACAGAATCGGAAGCAGGCTCCAGGCTCTGAGCTCTCAGCACGGAGCCCAACCTGGGGCTCGAACCCAAAAACTGTGACATCATGACCTGAGCCAAAGTCGGATGCTGAGCCCCCCAGGCACTCCCCAAAAATAGCACATCTTAATCTGGGGTTTTACCTTACCAGCTTACTCTGCCAGGATTAGTGTCATAACACGCTTTCCATGTGAAAAATGCAAACAGGAAGCGGTGAGTAGAACCGCTGTACGTTGTGGAATGCAGTCGTCTGCCTTCCTGCGATTTATTTCTTAATGACCTGAGAAAAGCCATCGGATTTCCGTTTTGTTTTTGTATGTGGTAGGGGAGGGGCTTTGAAGAGAAAGGAAAAGAAATCAAGGCCATTTATCATGAACTTACTTGTTTTAGGTAGAAAAAGTTGTTCTTGGTTTCTGTTTTATGGGACCAAGTACCCCCTCTGCACAATATTACAAAGGTGTTCCTCGTGTAACCTCACTCCCACGTAAGGCCTTCTGTGCCCCCTTTTATAGAACGCGCATGTGACATGGCTGGTGATAAAGGCCCTCATTTCCCTGTGATTGGCTTTTAGACTTTCCCTTGACAGAAACATCAGGATCAGGTACTTCTCTTTAGAAGGCTTCTTTAAAATGGGGACATTCAGTTTCCACTCGCCCAGCTGAAGAGTGTCCATTACTCAGGGTCCTGGTTAGAGGATTTCCAAGCTTTCCCCCGTCTTACCTTTGTGTACAGTGAACAGAAACGCTGACTCAAAACAAAAGGAGAAGGCAGAAAGGAAAGCAAACCCTCTAACACATTCCAAACAAACAAACAAAAGGATTTAACCTGTGCTCCCCATCAGGTTAGGGGTTAATGTCCCCAGCTGCCAGCCTTACTCCTGTTGAGAGAATCCGAGAACCTGAGCTTGTCACCAAGACCTAAGAATGCTCCTAAAGTCAGTATTTCATTTACCACTTAATTTGGAAGACACGTCTTAGGCCAGACGCTTGTCAGAGAAATCGCTAATAACCTGCTTGTGAAAGGGGCATACGCACCCTAAGCTTCCCCTCCGGGGTCCCCTCGCGCAGAAAGGACACTGATTGTTCTTCCCTCACAGCAGACACAAAGCTTTGAATGTCTACCTGACAGGCCTGAGGCCAGAGTCCTCCTCTGGGTAACTTAACAGAAACTGACGAACTGCAACTAGAGGCTCTCCCTCTGAATTTATTGTGACGTTACCTTTACAGAAAATTGTTCTGATCTCGTCCGTTCATTTTTATTTCATTCACTTTAAAATAATTAGCGCTCTTCCAAAAGTCCAAGGCTTCAAAACGTGCACTGATAACAGGATAAAAATCGGGATTTGCTTGACTTTGATTTCAGTCCCTCTGATTCCATGCTGTGTGTTTACCTTCTGTAGGTAACAGCGACCAGTCGGGATCCCAGGAGAAGCTGCTTGTCGACAGCCAGGGCCTGAGTGGATGCTCTCCACGAGACTCCGGGTGCTACGAGAGCAGCGAAAACCTGGAAAATGGTAATGTCCACACGGATAACTATGAGTGCACCTTAATATCTTTAAAAAAATTTTTTTTAATGTTTTTAGATTTATTTTTGAGATAGAGACAGAGCATGAGCAGGGGAGGGGCAGAGAGAGAGGGAGGCACAGAATCTGAAGCAGGCTCTGAGCTGTCAGCACAGAGCCCGACGCAGGGCTCGAACTCACACACTGTGAGATCATGACCTGAGCTGATGTCAGATGCCCCACCGACTGAGCCACCCAGGCGCCCCTAGTGCACCTTAATATCTTAATATGCCAGCCATGCTTCAGCATAGGACTACCTTTCCTCTGCAGCCTGAGCCATACTTTGGGGGATACTGGCACTTAATTAAGATTCTTAAAAAGACTGAACCTCTCCCTCGAGACCAGGCAACTGATGTTCTCGAGAAAGGAGTATGGTGGTGTCCTTCTTCCATCCCACTTAGCACATAAGTGGAGAGTTGAAGACACTTGTGTGTCAGAGAAAGGATCCTCAACTTCCCATGGCCCTGAAGCTCTTAGCGCCTCAGCCCCGGTGTGGATCAGGAAAGAGCCATGCGGTTTGGGGTGAGGAGTTCCGGGGGTTACAGCATTTTGTAGCCAAAGACTTGACTTCATGCATCTGAGCCCCCTCACCCCTGAACTAGTAAATGAGTTTTCTCTTTGTTCTAAGAGTTAAAGTAATATTAATACCTAGTGTTTTTGAAACACAGACTATGAACTTGGTAGTGGGCTGGGTCCTTAGGTTTGCAGTTACTAATCATCACTCAAACCCGGGACTGCCTATTTTATTATTTTTTTAATGTTTATTTTCGAGAGAAAGCACAAGCAAGGGGGGCGGGGGTGCAGAGAGAGATGGAGACCTAGAATCTGAAGCAGGCTCTGAGCCGTCAGCGCAGAGCCTAATGTGGGGCTTGAACTCACAAACTTGAGATCATGAGCTGAAGTCGGACGTTTAACCGACTGATCCACCCAGGCGCCCCTGCAATGCGTAGTTTATAGATGAAGACTTTAAATGATAGCTGAAGTCCTCGTTCTTTTCTCACCTGGTACCACTCTGGCTATTACGAGGGTCTGTCGATGGTAGGCAGTATTTTAGACCTAATTTTCCAATCCTATAAGCATTTTTAAGCCCATACTCCATTACAGTCATTATACATCAGCCCGTGGTATCTGGGCTTCATTGAACTCTAAGCCAGAAAGGATTTAGTTTGCATTTGTTATAATAACTACCTTCAAAAACAGTGGATTGGATTAAAATAGATGCCCCCATTTTCAAACGAGGAGAAAGGCAACACACATGGCAGGACACTTCTTTATGCTTTTCTTTTGGCTTATTTATTCTGAGGAGCAGTAATATCCCAGTGTTTGGGACAGTCACATATCTGTCCCTTATTTCAGTGTAAGGATGTTGAGGAGCCCTTGCAGGACCAGGATGCAAAGCCAAGGCGTGAGCATTGGGCTCCTTCAGCATTGTTGTTTTCGCTCCCCTCAGGATCTGGAATCTATCCAGTGAAGCAGGCCAACTTGTGGGTCACGGGTGTGGTCACTCCTAGATTCTGGCAGGGGTTTATCAAAGATCACAGTACGAAAACATCTCAATTCATACTAAAAGTGAAAAGACTGACTTTATCCCAACAGTCTTTGCTTCATTTCTGTGGAAGCTAGATCTCTGAATACAGGATGCAGAATTAAATCTCAAAATATTACATTTTTGTTTACATTAAAAAAAAAATCTCAAAACTTCAGGCCAGCTAGATATCACCCAGCTGCCCACATCTAATATGGTGCTTCCTTCTCTCTCAGAGAGCATGACTAGGGCTCAGTGTTCTGTCTCCCAACTTCACGTCCTTGGGCCAGGCCTACCCGTGGTCTACTTACTGGAAGCTACTAGAGAATATGTTTGTTTCTTTCACTTCATTGGAGTACTGAGTGCCATATCCACCGCAAATGACAAACTCAGTTTGAATCTGTGGTTTACTTATAATGTATCCGTCATAATTATATGCTCATAGATGATGTTCGGTAGATAGGTTTTGGAACAAGATTGGCCATAAATTTCACTTTGAAAAGCAGCATAACAGTATGTGAGCAAGGTGTACAATTGGCAGAAGTCCACAACTCAAACCAAAATGATGTTTTCAAAATAGAGGTGACTTCTTTTTCTATCTTTCCTGCTTGTCCACTTAAGGACACAGTATTCGCCTCCCCCCACCCTTTTTTTTTGTTGTACTTCCTTAAACCAAGCTGCACCATTCTGTTCTAGTTCTCACGAAGAAAATATTTTCATTGAGTGCAGAGATAAATGCCTAAGCGCTGGTCCATGGAGGTCTGCGGGCCTCACTGTGTCCCAGCCCCCTCCACACTTCAGCATCCATCTTTTATGGATGAAGCTGCATTAAAAAGGATACTCCTGTATTGAAAATTCCCGATTTCAAAAGTCCGATTTTCTGAGAAAGGGTGATTCTGTTAGCAGTCACCTCTTCGTCTCTACCGTCCCCTCCTCCTGACTGTCGTGCGAGGCAAATAAATTGCATCCAAAATATCTACAGCTGTAAACCCTAAATTGTGTGTCTCCTACGCCCTTTTCTTTTTGCAGTAAAAACCAGCATTTGAGCATGGGGAGCTATTAGGTCCTTAAGGAAAACAATTTACCAGGTAGACCATCCAGAAGGGTCACAAAAGCAGCGGTGTCATAAACGCCTCCACTGCATGGCCGGAGTGCAGAGCAATTACTGAGGGAGAGGGTGATCTGAAGGCCACATGTCTTGTTTGTTTCCTCCCTGTCCTAACAGAGAAGCAATCAGTAGGAAATTTCAGAAAGCTTACTTGTCTCTCACAGGAGTCATAAGTGGAATGGGGTCAGGTGCCCTCCATTTTACAACGGGTGGCTCTTGATTTCCTGTTGTGGCCCCCAGACTCCTATTATAGCAAGATTAGAGACAGTAGTAAAGGATCCCCTAAATTTCTGTTGAACACATGAACCCCGTTGTGAAAAATGCCCAGGGTTGATAGGTTTTAGCTGCCACTGGAATCCCATCAAGTAGCCCACATTTTAAAATATTGAGCACCTACTGAAGCAAAGCTTTTTAAACTGCAGGTTGCAATTCATTAGTGGGGTGGAAAATCGGTGTAGAGGGTCGTAAACAGCAGTTTTGTAAAACAGAATAGAAAATACCAGGGTGCATTCCAAAGGTAAGATTGATATTGTGACTTGTAATCTTGGTTCAGTGTGTATGTCTCTGCGTGTGCATGTGTCTGTGTGCACTGGATGAATGTGAAGTGTGTTTCTTACTGTAGATTATAGTTTAAAAAACAGTCTGAGAGCCACTATGGGCTCCAAAACCAGGACGAGAGTGGGGGGAGCAAGCAGGCAGGGTGCAGACTTCAAGGAGGTACTCAAACTCTCAGGTACTCGGCTGCACCTGCCTGACCCCGAGAGCAGTCACCTCCCCCTAATCCCATTTCTAATGATCATTTTGGAGACCTCAAAATCTGACCCATGAACTCTGCCAAAGTGTTTTATCAGTGTGGGAAGATAATGGTTCTCCCTAAACCCCTGGACTGAAAACCCACCTGGCAGACTTCCTGGGAAGGCGGCAGAGTCGGAGGAGCCTGAGCTCACCTTGTCCCACGGACACAGCTAGGTAACAGCCACACCTGTGCATCCGCCCCAGAAAACAACCCAAAGATTTGGCAAAACAGACCTCCCAGTCCGTTGCAGAGAGAAGGACATATCAAAAAGGTAGGAGGGGTGAAGACGTGGTTGGAACCGAACTCCTGGTGAGACTGACCACAAACAGGAGAGACACGAGCACTGGAGAAGGGAGAACAGACGGCACACCAGGCACCCTAGACACGGGGAATCTGCGGCGGGAAGAGGAATCTCCACCATCTGGCTTCAAAAAACAACAGGGCTTAACTTTGAGTTTTTAATAACCAGCTGGGCTTTAGCTCCAGGCACTTTTTTTTTTAATATTTATTTTTAAGAGAGAGAGTGAGTGGGGGAGGGGCAGAGAAAGAGGGAGACAACAGAATCGAAAGCAGGCTCTGAGCTGACGGCACAGAGCCCGACACGGGGCTTGAACTCACTGACTGCGAGATCATGACCTGAGCCAAAGTCCGACGTTCAACCGACTGAGCCACCCAGTTGCCCCAATTCCAGGTACTTTAAAAATCAGTGGCTCACCAAAGATGATACGAAATAGTCCCCTTAAAGAGCCAGCACAACAAACAGCCCTGCCAAGATATGGCAGAGAAGCAGCAGTTTGAAAAGCACCTGGCGTATATGTGCAGGAGATTTATTTACTAATCTCAGAATGGGTACTGGAGAGGCAGGGGTCTTTAGGAGACTTCTCCAAGAATTGGTGCTATTGCCCCCATCCCCACCATGTAGATCCCTGGACCACCTGCAGGAAACAGGGGAGACACTCTCCACCTCCCTTGCTAACACCATGCACCCTGCCCCCATGTCCTCGCCCCGTTCACACCACCTCAGCTGGCACGACTCCTTCCAAAGCAGCTCTCGCCAGGTCGCATCCAATAAGCAGCCCTGGCAGGGATTGCTGCCTCTTCAAAGTGACTCCCAGCCTATAGAGAGGGGAAGATAACCACATGCCCTGGCAGCCAAACTTTGTCACTGGCAGTGCAGAGTGAGTGCTCTGCCGGTCAGGGCACCTGCAGCCCTGGCATCTGGCCTGACTCCAGCCCCGCCCACCAACAAAAGCTTCCCGGGACAACACCCTGCACTTGAGTGTGACGGCACCCCTTGCAAATAGGCTGAGGGCAGGCATCCGGTCTGATTGCCAACACCACCCAACTGCGAGCCCATGACCACCCAGACCTCTTAGCACAGGGACCAAACCCAGCCCACAACAGGCAAAGTGGACCAACTGAAGATAAATGAAGCCCAGTACAACAGTAAGGCACATGCAGTGCACACAGGAGACACCCCTGAAGCTCCTGGTTGCGATAAGCAGGGGACATTGGGCTACAGAGTACCACAGGACCTCTTCTTTGTAAGGCCACTACTTTCAAAATCAGGAAACGTAAATAAATGACTTTCCTAATATTTAGAAACAAATGCAGAGTTAGACAAAATGAGACAGAAGAGTATGTCCCAAGTGAAAGAGTGGGACAAAACCACAGCCAAAGAGCCAAATGAAACAGATAAGCAATATGCCTGATGGAGAATTCAAAGTAATGGTTAAAAAGATACATACTGAATTTGAGAAGAGTGGAGGATCTCAGGGAGACCTTCAGCAAAGATAATAAAGAAGTAATTGGAGACGAATTCAATAATTGAAATTAAAAATACACTAGAGGAAATCAGATTAGAGAAGGCAGAAGAATGGATCGGTGAGCTGGAAGACAGAGGATAGGAAAGCAACCAGGTTGAACATCAGAAAGAAAAAATGAGAACAGGTTAAGGGAACTCAGTGACATAATCAGGTAGAACAGCTGAACACTTCCCTACTCTGGAGAAGGACACACATCCACATCCAGAAGGCAGAAAAAGCCCCCAGTAAAATCAGTCCAAGGAGGTCCACACCAAGACAGAGTAATTGGCAAAAAGTGGTGACAAAGAATTTTTAAAGCAGCAAGAGAGAACAGTTACATACAAGGAAATCCCCATAGGGTGTGTATCAGCTGATATTTCAGCACAAACATTGCAGGCTAGAAGGAAGTGGCATGATATACTCAAAGTGCTGAAAGAAAAACAAAACAAAACAAAAAACCTGCAACCAAGAATACTCTACCCAGCAAGGCTACTATTCAGAATAGAAGGAGAGATAGTTTCCCAGATAAAGGTTAAAGGAATTCATCACCACTAAACTAGCCTTACAAAAAAACATTGAAGAGAATTCTTTGAGTGGAAAGGAAACACCATAATCAAGAGTAAGAAAATTATGAAAGGAAAAAATTTCACAGGTAAATACAAACATAGAAGTTCAATCACTAAAATACCAGTAAGGAGGTAGTAAGATCAGTTATATCTATAAAAAATCAGTCAAGGGATTCACAAAATAAGCAGTAAAGTATGGCATCATACATAAAATATGAGAGTGTGGTAGGCAGGGGGAGTAAAAATTTAGTGTCTTTAGAATGGTTTCAAACTTAAGGGACCATCAACTTAATATGGACTGCTATATGCATGGGAAGTTATTTATCAAACTAATGGTAACCACAAATCAAAGACCTGTAATAGATATGTAAAAATAAAGAGAAAGGAATCCAGGCATATCACTAAGAGAAAGCTATCAAACCACAAAAGAAGACAACAAGCCAAGAAAGGAAACACAGAGAAGAACTAAAAGAACTGTAAAACAAGTAAAATGTCAATAAGTACATACTTATCAATTATTACTTTGAATGTTAATGGACTAAATGCTCCAAATCTGTTAGATGCTGCCTACAAGAGACTCACTTCAGGCCTAAAGACCCACACAGAGTGAAAGTGAAGGGGTGGAAAAACATTTACCATACAAATGGAAGTGAAAAGAAAACTGGGGTAGCAGTATTTATATTGGACCAAATACACTTTAGAACAACCAGTGTAACAAGACAATGAAGAACACTACATAATGATAAAGGGAACAATTCAGTAAGAGAATACAACAATCATAAATATTTATGCACCCAACGTGAAAACACCTAAACGTATAAAGCAATATTAACAAATATAAAGGAAGAAATTGGCAGTAATACAATAATAGTAGGGAACCTGAACACTCACATCAATGGACAGGTCATCCAGTTGAAAATCAGCAAGGAAACAGACTTTGACACATTGGATCAGATGAACCTAATAGATATATTCAGAACATTCCATCTAAAAACGATATAAAATTCAAGTGCACATGCAATGTTCTCCAGAACAGATCACATGTTAGGCCACAGAACAAGTCTCAACAAATTCAAAAAGACCGAAATGACAACAGGCATCTTTTCCAGCCACAAAGGTATGAAACTAGAAATCAACCACAAGAAAAAAATCTGATAAGAGCACAAATACATGGAGGTTAAATAACATGCTATTAAACAATGAATGGGTCAGCCAAGACATCACAGACAAAATCAACAAATACAGGGAGACCAATGAAAATGAAAACGCAACGATCCAAAGTCTTTGGGATGCAGCAAAAGCTGTTCTAAGAGGGGAGTTTACAGCAATAGAAGCCTACCTCAAGAAGCACAAAAAATCTCAAACAACCTAACCTTATGTCTAAAGGAGCTAGAAAAGAAAAAAGCCCAAACCCAGTAGAGGAAGGAAATAATAAAGATTAGAGCAGAAATAGATGAAATAGAGACTAAAAAAATGGAACAGATGAAATCAGGAGCTGGTTCTTTGAAAAAAAATCAACAAAATTGATAAACCTTTAGCCAGATTCCTCAAAAAAAGAGAAAGGACTCAAATCAAATGAAGGAGAAATAACTGACACCACAGAAATAAAAAGGCTAAGAGAATATTACGAAAAATTATATGCCAACAAATTGGACAACCTAGAAGAAATGGGTAAATTCCTAGAAATCTAGCCTTCTAAGACTATATCAGGAAGAAAATTTGAACAGACCACTTACTAGCAATGAAATTGGAAGGCAATTTTGCTCACCACTATAACACCAACAATGCCACTAGCAAGGACACCGAATCAGTAAAAAACAAACAAGACAGCAGCAGCAACAAGAGCCCAGGACTAGATGGCTTCACAGGTGAATTCTACCAAACAATTTAAAGAAGAGTTAAGACCTATTCTTCTCAAACTATTCCAAAGAACAGAAGAGGAAGAAAGCTTCCAAATTCATTCTACAAGGGCATTACCATGATACCAAAGCCAGATGATAACATTACTGAAAAAGAAAACTACAGGCCAATATCTGATGAACATGGATGCAAAAATCCCTAATACAATATTAACAAACTGAATCTAACAATACATTAAAAAAATCATTCACCACAATCAAGTGGGATGTACTCCAGGGATAAAAGGGTGGTTCAGTATTTGCAAATCAGTGTGATATGTTAACAAAAGAAAGGATAAAAACCATATGATCATCTCAATAGATGCAAAAAAAAAAAAAAAAAAAAAGCATTTGACAGAGTATTCATGGCAAAAACTCTCAACAAAGTAGATTTAGAGAGAACATACCTCAACAAAAGACCATATATGAATAACCCACAGGTAACAACATACTCCACAGTGAAAAATGGACAGCTTTTCCTCTAAGATCAGGAACAAAACAAAGATATCCATTCTTCGCCACTTTTATTCATCACTTTTATTCCTAGCCACAACAATAAGACAAGAAATAAAAGGCATCTGAAGTGGAAAGGAAGAATCAAACTTTAATTATTTGCAGATGACATAATACTATATATAGAAAACCCTAAAGACGCCACCAAAATCCTAGAGCTGATAAATGAATGCAGTAAAGTTGCAGGATACAAAATCAATAAACAGAAATTGTTGCATTTCTATATGCTAATAATGAAATTGCAGAAAGAGAATAACAACCAAAAATAGTAAAATACTTAGGAATAAACTTGACCAAGGAGGTGAAAGATCTGGACGCCAAAAACTGTAACACACTAATGAAAGAAATTGAAGAGGACAGAAACAAAAAAGCTCATGGATTCGAAGAACCAGTATTGTTAAAATGCCCATACTACCCAAGTGGTCTAGAGAGTTAATGCAATCCCTATCAAAATACCAACCACATTTCTCACAGAAAATGGAATAATCCTAAGATTTGTATGGGACTACAAAATACCCCGAATAGGCAAAGCAATATTGGAAAAGAACAACAAAGCTGGAGGTATCACAATCATAGATTTCAGATACACTACAAAGCTGTAGTAATCAAAACATTATGGCACAAAATAGACCCACTGATTAATGGAACAGAATAGAAAGCCAGAAGTAAACCCACACTTTTATGGTCAATTAATCTACAAAGGAAGCAAGAATATATAATGGGGAAAAGACTGTCTCTTCAACGAATGGTATTGGGAAAACTGGACAGCTGTGTGCAAAAGAATGAAACTAGACCACGTTCTTATACATATACAAAAATAACATGAGACCTGAAACTATAAAATTCCTCAAAAAAAGCACAGACAGTAAGTTCTCTGGCAGTGGCCATAGAAATATTTTTCTAGATAGGTCTCCTGAGGCAAGGCAAACAAAAGCAAAATTAAACTATTAAGACTATACCAAAATAAAATTCTTTTACACAATAAGGGAAACCATCAACAAAAGGCAGAATGGGAGAAGATATTTGCAGATGATATATCCAATTAGGGGTTAAAATCCAAAATCTAGAAACACCAAACTTCACTCAACACCAAAAAAATAATGGGCAGAGAGCCCCTAAATAGACATTTTCTAAGAAGACATCCAGTTGGCCAACAGACACATGAAAAGATGCTCAACATCACTAATCAGGAAAATACAAGTCAAAATCACGAGATCCCAATTTACACCTGCCAGAATGGCTACGATCAAAAAGACAAGAAATAACAAGTGCTGGCAAGGATGTGGAGAAAAAGGAAGCTGCATACTGTTGGTGGGAATAGAGACGGGTACAGTCACTGTGGGAAACAGTATGGAGGTTTCTCAAAAAATTAAAAATAGAATGAGCATAGGATCCAGTAATTTCACCACTGGGTATTTACCCAAGAAAGTGAAAACGCTCATTTGAAAAGATACACGTACTCCCGTTTATTGCAGCATTATTTACAATAGCCAAGATAAGGAAGGGACCCATGTCCACTGAGAGATGGATAAAGAAGATGTGGTATGTATGCACAACGCAATATTACTCGGCCATAAAAAAGAAAAAAATCTTGCCACTTGCACATCACGAATGGATCGAGAGTGTATGATGCCAGTGAAATAAATCAGAGAAAAGACAAATACCATATGATTTCACTCATAGGTGGAATTTAAGAAACAAAACGAACAAAGGGACAGATCCAGAGGACAGCGGGGAGGTGGGTGGGGGGTAAAACAGATAAAGGGGATTAAGAACACACTTGATGAGCCCTGAGAAATGTATGCAATCGGTAAATCATTGTATACCTGAAACTACCAGGACACTGTGTGTTCACTGTGCCTGCACTGCTCAGCTGGAGTGCTGGGGCACAGTGACTCTGGAGTCCAACAAACACCTACGTCCTCCTGTGGTTCCTGAAGGTTTTTCTCTCCTGTTAATAACCTTTCCACATCCAGACATTTTCAGGAAATTAATTCTCCGAACTGCTTTGGATGGTAAGGATTTCACAGATAACATCAGCGGACTTAATGCTTAAAAGAATCGGATGTTACCTGCCAGTGTAGACACTGGCAAACTTCGCTCCAGGTGAATTCAGGGATCTTTCCAACAGAAGTAGAATGTGTGGAAGTGTAATTTACACATAGAGTTTATATTAACAGTTAGAGGGAAGGAAAGCCTTATTTCTAAAATTTATACTAAAACTTTTTTTTTTTGGTTTCCGGTTTTGTTTAGTTTTTAAGCGAGTGTGTGTGTGCAAGTGAGCAGGGGAGGGGGGAGAGGGAGAGAGAGAATCCCAAGCAGGCTCCATGATCAGCACAGAGCCTGATACGGGACTCGATCCCATGACCCTGGGATCATGACCTCAGCGGAAATCAAGAGTTGGACCATAACTGACTGAGCCACCCAGGCACCCCATATGCTAAAATAGTTTTACGAATTTTTCAGTTTTAACTGATTTTTACACTTTATGTTTAGCAGGCTATGCTTTCTGAAGAAGTATTTCCCTTTTCAATTTTATCCGTGATATTCAGCATATTCAGGAGTAACACTGAGCTCACAATCTCCATGTAACAACGAAATAATGACTTCTAGTGCTTAGCATGTTGCTAACACAGAGGTGGATGGGGTCAAAGACCTCACATTATGCATAAGGTGCCATTTGACCATGCCTCTGTTTTGCCAACTGCAAAATACTTCCCCTGTTGATTTGTGTCTGATTTAAAAGGATGGGACCATTATAAGTCTTACTGAGACGGCTCCTGTTCTTATCCATCAGTCTTAGTGCTGGAGTTCTGCCTGACATCATCCATTTACTATTATCAGTTTGCAGTTAGAAAACTGAAATCCTGGAAGGAATCTGGTTTTCACTGCTGATAATGGCCAAACCAGTGGTAATCGTCACAGTATGCTGGCCTTTTCTTCTTGTCCCTTTTCCTTCACTTGTACAGCATGCACACGGAGGTTTTATCAGCGAATGTGTTTCTTGTACCCACCTGAATCCATCCGCCCCCTGATTTCTCCTTGCTGCTTTATTTTTTATTTAAAAAAATTTTTTTTAATGTTTATTTATTTTTGAGACAGAGAGAGACAGAGCATGAATGGGGGAGGGTCAGAGAGAGAGGGAGACACAGAATCTGAAACAGGCTCCAGGCTCTGAGCTGTCAGCACAGAGCCCGACATGGGGCTCGAATTCATGGACTGCAAGATCATGACCTGAGCCGAAGTCTTAACCGACTGAGCCACCCAGGCACCCCTCTCCTTGCTGCTTTCTTATTGAAAGGCTGAGACTGCTTAAGCAGGAGAGGTCAAAATTCTAAATTAAAATATTTTATTAGAAACGTCTATTGAAACAATAGACTGGGAAGAAAGCTTTTTGTTAGAACATAGTAGTCTTTTGACGATTATAGCCAGCCATTTCTTTGTCCCTTCCAAATGTGACATGGGTTGAAAATTTTTATCTTTTTCTGTCAGCCTGAAATACTAGGATCATCTGGGTATTCCCCTCAGGCATCTCAGCCCAGTGTCAAAGCACACATCAAACATAGTATTAACCAAAATATAGCAAAGGACACCTAATTGGGGCAGGGCAGGGCGGGAGGGGTGGTGTTAAAAGTACTGATGAAAACGATTTAGCACAGGGCCTGACCACAGATAGTAAATTCTCAGTGAAGCTCATCAAGCAATACTAGCAGTTGATATCCTAACAGTTGTCAAATTAGATGATGTCTGACTGATAGTTAAATTATAAGCCTGGCAACTGATTTTAATCAGGGCTGTTGCTTCCATTTGAAATTAGAACTGTATCAGCGTTTTACAGACCATTGCAAGCAAAATACTCACTCAAGCTTCTTTACTTATTTTTTTTTAAGCTTCTTTGCTTATTTGTGCCAAGTTTGGTTGACTGTTCACACACAGGATACTGGATACATAGTTCGCGCACGCGGACAAACCAGTCAGAGGGGAGTGCTTAGGGGAAAGTGCACTTTGAGAATTCCCTGGTCACCAGCGAACCTTAGGGGGCACCATTTATAGAATTCAGTCTAGCGGTCCTTTGCTACCCTGGCCTTAGGAAGCTGTCCTCCCGAAACAGAAATCCCATCCTGTGGTTTCTAAGTGGGGTACGGACGATCAACCTTCTTTTACACTGACCGCAGCTAGGAACAAACATGAGGCCTAGATTGATTTTACTGTCTGACACAGCCTATTTCTTTCCCTCCTAACATTTAGTTTCAGTCTCCACGAGTCCATTAAGAAGTCTAAAACTTCTTTCTAAAAATAAAAATGGGGCCATAATAACCCTATATCACCCAAAGTCCTAAGTGGTGATCTCATATCCTTAGTATAATTCAACAGGGAGACAGGACATGGGGATTTCAGTTATGTCAGCACAACTTTACCCGAGTTTGACTGGTTTGTTTTTTTAAAACGATTGTAAAATATTCCCTTGTCTCACAGGCAAGACTCGGAAGACCGGCCTTCTCTCTGCCAAGTCGTCAGTGGAGTCCAGCTTTAAGTCCTTCAACAGGAATCAGCTGGGCAACTACCCAACCCTGCCTCTGACAAAGTCCGGGGATGCGCTGAAGCCCGGGGAGGAAGGCAGGCTGGGCAGCGGTCTCGCCCCTCACACCTCCAAGGGCTGCGACCAGCCATGTGTGACTGGTCTGAACAAAAACCGAAGAAGCCTGCCCGTTTCCATCTGTCGGAGCTGTGAGACCCTGGAGGGCCCCCAGCCCGTGGAAACTTGGCCCAGATCCCATTCCCTGGACGACCTTCAAGGAGAGCCTGCTGCTGAGAAGGATGTGCCCGGCGAGGTGACAGAACCCTCCCCTCAGATTGTCCCACAAGTGCCACAAAAGACAACCCCCTGCACCACAAAGGTTCAAAGCCCCCGACGAGATCCTGCTGTTGACAATGCACTGCTACTGACCCAAAGCAAGAGATTTTCTGAACCTCAGAAGACAGCTAAGAAACTAGATGGCTCCATAGCAGCCTCCGCCCGTGGCACATCACCTCCTCCGTGTTTGCCCAAAAACTATGACGCTCAACCTCCCGGAGTTAAACACGGTTTAACAAGGACACCTCTCGAGGGTCACAGGAAAGGACTCGAGTCTGAAGGAACACACCATCCCGCGGGCACCAAAGAAGGCCTAGATGCCGCGCAGAGGGGCCCCGAGGCAAGAACGCAGGCCAGACATCCCTCCCAGCCTCCACCTGTTCCCGCCAAGAAAAGCCGAGAACGCCTGGCCAACGGACTCCACCCCGGCCCTCCCGGTCCCGACGCACCAAGCCTGCCCGCTAAAAAAGGCAGCCCTGGTGACTGTCACTCACCTCAGGCTCCTAGGCCTCCCTCGGCACAGGAGCCCGGCAGCCCACCCAGCTCGAGGCCGCCACCCTGGCTCTCAGAGCTCCCGGAGAGCGCCAGCCTCCAGGAGCATGGCGTGAAGCTGGGCCCGGCTCTGACCAGAAAGACCTCCTGCGCCCGGGGAGTGGACCTGGAAACGCTCACTGAGAACAAGTTGCGAGCTGAAGGCATCGATCTCACTGAGGAGCCGTACTCTGATAAGGTACCCGAGGCCTCACGGGCCTCTGCTGTTTTAAGTCAGGCAGCCAGGTAAGAGGAGCACCACAGCTGCCCCCTGATGCCGGCCTGGTGGCAGGGGCCGTGCTCACCGAGGGGGTGCGTGGGCCCGAGCGGGGCCCCTCTGCTGCCAGGTGATGCGCCGAACGGGAGCCGATGCAAATACGGCCTTGGACCTTTCTTCTCTCTTCCTTTCCCTCCTTTTGCTTGGTTTCGATTTTTGGCGGCTAGATTTTTGCAGGAACAACTATCGAGGAATACTAGAACTGGTTCCAGAAAGGGCTGCTTTAGCAGACAGACCTGAAGTGCAGTCTCCGGGTCTTACTGAACATGTATCTTTTTACACGTGAACACGCGCCCACTTCATTTCCTATCTGTAAAATGAGATTCATAATAACCTGCGTAACTACCTTTTCTACAGGGACTATTAAGAGCAAATAAATGTGAGCACACTGCAAATTGTAGAACCCTTTTCAGATGTAATTATATTGTACAGTTATCTGTATAGTTAACAGAGTTGGAATGATTATATGAAATATCCTCCTGTACCAAAAGCACTGAGAAAACTCATTTAAACTCCTTTCATTGAAAGCACGTTGCTTATTTGGAAAAAAAAAAGAAAGAAAGAAAGAAAGAAAGAAAGAGAGATCTACCAATACCAAAACGATTTTGGAGACCAATGATGATAGATATAGCTGTACATTATTCCTAGAAATGCATATTTCGTTATAGTACATCCCTGGGAGGCCTTGTTATAAACTTCTTTTCACCACAAATGCCTTACAGTATGATCTTCCTCCTCCTCCTCGATATTTAGTGAATAAAAATCCCTTAGAACGGAAAGGAGAATCTGCGTCTACGGTACACGCCTAGGGATTGGCGGTATAAAATAAACAGGCCGCACACGCGAGACTACCTGCCGTAGGGCACAAGTCTGCCCGTTTCCCCTGTCGTTTAGGAAATGGTGCATGTGGTGCAAAATGATCCAGTACAGTGAGGTGAGGTCACTGGTCCAAATGATACAAGACGATTATGTTCTTAGGTTTCAAAACCTTTTCCTCAGAGCTCATCAGTACCCGAGAGATCAAGATGTAAACATGTTCTAACACCCATCATGATTCTCAATCTATTCACTTCAAGTGAACACTTTTGGGGACACGTCCCGGTAGCCGTAGGTGTCTTAGCCTACCTTGTCTTGTGTTTGCTGCTGTCGAAGAAGAAATTCGTTGCCACCCGTGACGCCACATTTCTGCTCTCCCTCACAGCACGGCCGCTGTGGGATTCCCGAAGCCCTGGTGCAGCGATATGCAGAGGACTTGGAGCAGCCCGAGAGGGAAGTTGCCACCAACATGGACCAGATCCGCGTGAAGCTGCTTCGGAAGCAGCACCGTATGGCGGTGAGCAGCCAGCACCCGGGGTCTCCCCTCGCTCGACTTTGGAAGTCCACGGAGTTAGGGCGCTTCGGGATGCGCGTGCTGGCCACCACGGAGTAGCCCAGGGTTCCCTCCAGCTATCAAAAGGAGACACCTGGAGGGAAAGCAATATTCAGCCTGTAAAGTTTTCAAAATACAGTTTTGTTAAGAAAAAAATGAAAATTGGCCATAATCCCAGAACTACAAAAGTTCTTTTTTTTTTTTTTTAGGTCTTTAAATTTATATCTATTTCTAACTATCTATTTGTATCTATTTCTATTTTGAGATAGAGAGCAAGTGAGAGAGAGAGTGAGAGAGAGAGAGAGAGTTCACCCTTGCAAATAGGGGAGGGGCAGACAGAGAGGGAGAGAGACGATCCTGAGCCGACTCTGCACTGTCAGTGCAGAGTCCGACGTGGGGCTTGGTCCCACGAACCGTGAGATCATGACCTGAGCTGAAATCAGACGCTTAACTGACTGAGCTGCCTAGCACCCCTGAAAAAGTTTTTAAAAGTCTGTCTAGCTATTTCTCTGCACATACAATAGTAAATGTGTAGTTTTGAAACCTGATGTTCAGTTCTCAGATCATGAATCTGTTACTAAACATTCTTTTATATTATCAATATGTCAAAACGTTCTAGTAGGTAAATGTGCCCTCATTTAGCCAATCCCAAATGGTTGCCACACTTAAATTCTCCCCAACTTATTATTTTAAATAATTTAGCAAACAACACCCTTAATATATTATAGTCTTTGTAGACTCTCAAGGTCAATTTGAGTATATATTCCTTCAAGAGGATTTGCTTGTAGAAGCCTGCACAAAATCTCAAGAATTTGCACATTTGTCAGAAAACCACCTTCCTAAAAGATGTAGCACTTGGTCTTCCCCGAAGTCAATTGTAAATGTCCATTTCCCTGCCCTAGCTAACACTTGGTATTATTGCATTTTATGTTTTTTAGAACTACACTAATGATATATCTAATTTTCTGGTTAACGTAGATTCAAAATACCATGGAAAATCTGTTTTATACAATCTCTACCTGGGCGCCTGTGTGGCTCAGTCAGTTCCCTATCTGACCCATAATTTTGGCTCAGATCATGATCCCAGGGTTGTGGGATTGAGCCCCGCATCAGGCTCTGCACTGAGCATGGAGCCTGCTTGAGATTCTCTCCCTCCCTCTGGCCCTCTCCCCTGCTCATGCGCTCTTAAAAACACAAAACAAAACTCTACCCACTGAGTATCTTACTTGCCACACTACTGCACAGGGCTGCCTCTTTATTCACCTAGAGATTTCACTGAAAAGCTTATCACCAGAAGACAAAATAGCAGGGTATAGAAATGCTTACAAATTGGAGACTTGGACGTTAGGTTAATTAGGGTTAGATCTAATTCCAAATACTTTGTAGAACCTCAAACACTTCTTTGAAGATAGATCTCACCTTCGAGAAGCTGAGAAGGAATTCTTGATGCTACTCTTGGGTCTTTGACACCTCACAGCAGGATCACTTTGTAATAGTCTAGCAGTGCAGTATTTCAGTAGTGTTCCTTTTAGGTATAGAAGAATCCTCCAGTAGCCTGTGTCAAGTCTTTATAAAATTGCTTTCTTTCTTTATCCAGATCCCAAGTGGCGGACTCACAGAAATCTGTAGAAAGCCCCTCTCTCCCGGATGTGTCTCGTCTGTGTCAGATTGGCTGGTTTCCATCGGTCTGCCCATGTATACCAGCGCCCTCACTGAAGCCGGGTTCAGCACATTGGGCCAAGTGCCTTCTCTGTCCCACACTTGCCTTCAGGAGGCCGGCATCACAGAGGAGAGACACATAAGCAAGCTTGTGTCTGCAGCCAGACTCTTCAAACTGCCACCAGGCCCTGAGGCCATGTAGCCAGGCCCATCATGGAGCTCCCCGGACAAGAGCCACCCTTTCACTGTGCTTAGGATGCTAATGCAATCCCTCCTCCTTGGGACCTGCAGACCAGATCCAGAAGAAAGGCCCGGTGTAAGGCCGACCGGAGCACGAAACCTCGGCACGGGACTGATGACCCTCTCTTCTCCAGAAGAGCCCCCCTCGAGGAAATTGGTGTGGTTCTCTTTGACTCCCCCAAAGAAAAGACAAGCACTAACTTTTATTTTCAGAACACAAAAGAACCAGGATGCCAGCTCGCCGCCCATGCTGTGCCTCCAGTCTGTCTTGGTGTGCTGGCAGAGGGAGGGGGCAGCCGCTATCGTTTCTGAGAATGCCCTTGCCTTGCTGTCTGTCACCCTGCAGGATGCCTGAGGGCAGACGGGTATTGGCCAGGCCAAAGTAACAGACCCAGGAGTTACTGTACGCCATTGACTATGCTTGTTTATTCAAAAGTAAGAAAATTGGCTGCATTAGGGGAAAAAAAAAAAAAAAGTCCTATTCTCCTTTAAGTAAACAAGAGACATTTTAATAATTGCTTTCTAGCAATCAGCTTTTATTTGCCTTAATATAAGCTTTTAAGCAGTTATCTGGTGTTCACCACCCTGTAACCATAGTTCCAGATCTTCAGCCTAGACTGCCATCTAACATACCAGAGATGTTTTCAGCAAAAAAAAAAAAAAGAAAGAAAAAGAAAAAGAAAAAAGAAAAAAGAAAAAAAAGAAAAAAAAAGGGCTTTTCTAATTGCCTCACTCTAACATGGCTTAATTTGTAGGGGTGTTTGTCAGGCACAAACTTCATGTTGGCTTTCAGTTTTTAAACTAACCACAAATCCAGTAAAAAGCTATCTGAAACTCACAGATCAGGTGTGTATGTGAGCGTGCATGCATGTGTGTCCATGTATGAGCGCGTGTGTATAGAAACTACCTTCATTTTAAATCAGTTTTGTTTTGTTTACGATGTTGGTCACCGTGCTGCAGTATTGACTTTGACTCCCGACCACGACCATTCCAGAATTCACTCATCAGCTAACAGGTCACCTTTGCAAAGCCACCGTAAGGTTGAATATTTCAGAAAGATGCTTTTAAAAGGGAAGTAGTTTATAAGAGATTTTTAAAGTTTTTTTTCCACTTTTATAATTAAGGTACTGTTTTCCTCCCTTTATTAAGAGATCATTCTTTTAATTCAGATAATAGTTCATTCTGGAGCCAGACAAAGCACGTTAGCCATGTATTAAGTATGTGCCATTTTCAGTTGTTTTCCTACTGATTAGAGCGTTTACCATTCTCTTTTAGTCTGGTGTCTGACTTTTCTAGCACACAGAAATTTAGGCAACTAAATTAAGGTTTCCGTTGCTTACTAAATGAATTTCCTCTACATTCTTAGTCATGAGAACTATTCTAAGCATTGAATGTGATCATTGACAACAAACACTTTGAAGACAAAGCCTTGATCAAAAGCTCTTAAACATTTCATCTCCTCGTTAAAACGATTCCCCTCAAGGTGGGGGGGGGGGGAGTAACTTCACTCATCACAAAGCCATCTTCAGCATTTGCTCTATGTACTTGGATCCGTGTTTCTGAGGAAAAGGATGTTCTCAGGTTATATATTTTTTTCACGCTTTGGTATACATTTAAAAAAAATACGTTTCTTCAATAGTATTCACCTTCTATAAGACGCCATGTGAAAAAGTTGTGGAAATGCAGAATAAAAAGCTAAAAGCTGCCAACTTTCTACCGAAGTCTGAAAAACAGCCCATTTTTGCCATCTCGGGTTGTGCACACGGCCCACGTGGACTGTGACGATACCGTCGAACTGTAGCGCTTGTGCTGTGGTGGAGACAGGTGCAGGGACACGGAGCCTCGGCAGGACATTCTGAGATCCTGCTCGTAGTGTAAGCCGACCACACACAAGTCACACAACAGATAACAGAGGAGGAGGGGTCATCTTCTGTGAATTTCCCAGTGTTAGTTCATTTTCAGTGTCAGATTTTCATTTAAGTAAAAGTGGCACCAGCAAAGGGAATGTTCTGGAGTTCTTGAAAATGCCAAACCCTATTTTTGTCCTTCTTCTTTGGAAATCATTGCCTTTGCGTAGAAAAATCAAATTCAGGGACCATGAATGATTTTCAGTGGGAAGATCTTCCTAACCTGAGGGGTCTGAGATTTTTACTTTATCGTGCTTTTAAAGAAAAAAAATTTTTTTTGTTATTGTTAGTATTTGTTTGGTCTTTTGCTTTAAACTCTTAATTTGATCCTAGAAAAGCCTGAATGTTTGTGTGTGACATTTGACTAAGGTGGATTAGGGACCGCGTGTCAGAAGACAGGTAGGTAGGTGTTAGGCGCCAGCAATATCCGGTTTTAATCAATTGCACTTGGTACAGAATGTTGAGGAAGGGTTTAAAGTGTCGTCTTTGGAAAGCACAAAAGAAACCTGGAAAGGCAGTTTGGCTCAGGTAGCTACACATCCGTTGTGTGTAATTTTTACTGTAAAGCTGTCTAGAAGGACATGCGGCCAGCCCCAACCACTATTTACATTCCCACATAACCAGGAAGCAGATACATTTTCATGGCCTTCTCTTAGCAGCCCTTTTCTCTGTCCTGATCCCCGGTGTGGGTGAAATTGGAAATTACTAGTCTATTGCAAACCAGTTTCTGACATAGCAAAATTTGCTTTCATAACTGCAGCAAAAGAAATCAGTTCACCAAGTCAATGCTGCATTGTGTGTACTGTATTATTTTCAGAAAATATAGTAGTCTGAGTCCAAGTTACCTTGATTTTAAATTGATAGAGAAATGCAAGAAACTGTCAAGCAAGTTATATAACAACTAACAACATTGCACTTTCTGTATATGAAATCAATATTTAAATAACTTATTTTTCTCCATTGCTGTTCTTAAACATTGTAAGTAGCTGTAATATACCAGTACCGATATGTCCTTGCGATTGCTTCAGCCCAGGAAAGCTGTGTATTGTTTTAAAAATTGTAAAAACTATTGTGATGATTCATTTAGCAAAGAGAAAGGTGGACAGAAGGGTTTTCCTATGTATCAAACTTGTCTATAATTATGTCATCTTATGTACCTAGGAAAAATAAATAAATTTCGTCAGTTGACTATGCCTCTCTTGTTGTTCCTTGGGTATTTCAAAGATGAACGGAGTAGAAATGAAAGGTAATTTACAAAAGTGTGGTGTAAGAATGAACTCTATTGTAAAAACAATTGTATACAATTAATTCTGCCACATCACAAAACTCACACACACTCATTCTCTTTGCAATATGCTAATGTACTGCTTCTCCCAAATATTGCATAATCAAATCCCAGAACCACAGCATCTTAGACCAGAAAGAATTTTGAAGGCATCTACAGTCTAAGCCCATCATTTTCAAATGAAGAGTCCACGTAGGTGGTTGACTCATCCAATATCACACAGCTAAGTGGTAACAGAACCCAAATCTTGCATTGAGGGAGGAAAAAAAAAAATCTAGGTTCGGATGGATATTCCAGAAATTGACCTGACAAAAATCATGTTTCAAATTGGTGTATCACAATTGATATAAAAACTTTTTTTTTATTAGGAGGACATTGTTTGTAATAAAATTTTGAATAGGTGATACCCGTACTTGAGATTAAAAAAAAAAACAAAAACAAAAAGCGCCCGCTCCTTTCCTCCCAGCCACTATCCCCGTCCTTGCAGGTAAGTAGTATAACCGGTGTGTGCATATCTTTTCAGAAATGCCCACACATTTACAAATACAACTGCCTATGTATTTTTCCATACGGGAATGACCTTATATTCTTCACACTTCCTTACCGTGATTTTACATTCAATGTATGTTGGAGATCTTTCCATGTCAATACGCCACCATTCTCTTAAAGACCACATAATACTGTTATGCCAATAATTTAATCACTACCCTGTGAAAGGACAATATCTTGCTGTTATAAAAAAGCTGTTAGAGGGTGCCTGGGTGGCTCACTCAGTTAAGTATCTGACTTCAGCCTGATCTCACAGTTCGTGGGTTCGAGCCCCACATCGGGCTCTGTGCTGACAGCTCAGAGCCTGGACCCTGCTTCGAATTCTGTGTCTCCCTCTTGCTCTGCCTCTCCCTCCCCCTCAAAAATAGACATTTTTTTTTAAAAGAGCTGCTAGGAATATCCTTGTACCAATATCACTTAGCACATGGAACTGTGTTAAAATTACATATATTTTAGATTTTGATAGAATTTTTTTTTAAACAGAAAGATGAAATATTGCCAAATTTTTTGGAGAAAATGCATCAGAATGGGATTGAGAATAGGAAAGATTACCTTCTTTTATCATTTTTGAGAGCGAGCACACGAGCGGAAGAGGGGCAGAGAGGGGGGGGGGAAGGAGGATCTGAAGTGGCCTCTGTGCTGACAACAGCGAGCCCGATGCGGGGTTTGAACTCACAAACCACGAGATCATAACCTGAGCTGAAGTCGGATGCTCAACTGAGCCACCCAGGGGCCCCTTGATAGAATATTTTAAATCCACTGGTAGACTTCGTTAAAGGAAACTTTACCAAGATAGGTTTTATTTCTAAATCCGGATCTTACGCTCTATCCCCTAATCCATTTTGCAAATGGGGAGAGTTCATGTATTCTTAGTGTGGTGGTTCATCTGAAGGGCTGAATTATTTTAAATAACTATAAATCTCCAATCTTCTCTCAGACTGACTCCTAAGATTCAACGGTTCAATTCGAAGAAAATACTTTCTTGTGATTCCTAAGAAACCATGACCCGACTCTTGGTGTTTGTTCTAAGTGCACTTCACATATGGACACTTGGGTTGCTTTTACTTAGAAGTTACAAAGAACAGGCACCTGCATGGCTCAGTCCATTAAGCTTCCGACTCTTGATTTCGGTTCAGGTCACGATCCCACAGTTTGTGGGTTCAGGTCCCACGTCCAGCTCTGTGCCGACAGCATGGAGCCTGCTTAGGATTCTCTGTCTACCGCTTTCTGTCCCTCCCCTGTTCGTACTCACTCGTGCTCACATGCACGCGCTCTCTCTCTCTCTCACACACACACACACACACACACACACAAAATAAATAAACTCTCTCTCTCTCACACACACACACACACACACACACACACACAAAAACACGAGAAGTTACAACGACATACATTTGATTAGGGAAAGGAGAGAAGGATGATGGTCATTCTTTAACCGCACAAGCCATTTTGGAAACCTTGGAATGACGGCTTTCTCACTCTTAGCTGGGAGGACCCACTCAGAGCTCACTGTACACAGTCCTTCCTTGGAGTGCACGTCCATGTGTGAGTGTGAGAGGCAGGGTGAATACTCAGGTGTAGGTGTCTATACTTCCCCTCAGGATTGCGGGCAGCTTTATTTGCAAGCATCGCCATTCCTCCCCCAGTCCCTCCAACACTACTCACCACCCCCCTCCCAGAGAAAGGGAATTTAGCTGCCTGTCCTCGTGCCCTTTAGCAAAAGCACCTGAAGGTCCTAATCAAACCATGTTGGAGACAAGTGTGGAAGGACTCCGGGATGTGCGGGGGAACCATGGCAGTTAAGACTCAGCTGATGGGCCTTTACCGCCATCCCATGCATTCTCAACACCTGGGGAACAGATAAGGAAGGTCACAGCCACGAGCGAAATGTGTACGGAGGTCTGTGGGAACCAGAGGAAAACCCGACTCAGTCAAGGAGAGAAACAAAGCAGAGGAGGCAGTCGATGTGGCTTATAACTGTGTGCCTGTGTGCTAAGAGCACTAGGCCCTCAAACACACTAAGTCTTGAAAAGCATGAGAAAATAAGCAAGAAATTCTCTCCCTCCCACCTCCTGATCCACTCGCCTCTCATCCTGACTGGATGATCCTTTCCCCCGATTAATAAAAAACTTGGAAGCCATGTCCTGGGCCCCCCTCCTCCAGACCTCCTTTCAGCACACTTGCAAACTCCCCCACGTCCTCACCTCCGATTTCCTCCTCACAACAGCATGACTGGAGGGGCGTCTCTCCATCTGCCTAATCCTACCCGTGCTCGAGATCTGGTCCTGGGATCCCTCACTTCTCTGAAGCTTCCCCTTGAACGTGTTTGCAGCAGGCTGGTGCTCTGCTTTCCAGGCCCATCCAGAGCCCCCCTTTGGGGGTAATTCCTGCATTTCCTTTGGGACAACGGCAATCCTCACATTTCCAGGGATCCGGGTGCAACCTTTCGTCCTGGTGTCCCTCAGGCCTCTCCGAGTGGTGAGCAGAGCTCCTAGCTCATAGCCTCCATGACCGCAGGACTGGGCTTTGGAGTTGAGTGTCAACACACGACAGGGTTGGAACTGAGCTATCTGATGGCGGTGCCCAGGAAGCTCAGCGATGGAGGAACCCGCGGTCCTCCTGTCCTTTCCAAAGCTCGTTCAGCCTTTCTTTTGTTAGATTCCTTATGCCACTGGCCAAACATCTTTTCTCAAATACTCCTAATATTCCAACTCTAAAGCCTCCCACTTTGAACTTCCAAATGAAGCAGTATTCACAGATATGTACGGGCAAGGCTATAGCTACGATTTGGCCCACAGCCCTCCTCGGACAGAGCCCGTCCATCTCCAACCACTCTGGGTCCCTCATTCGAATGAGGCTGACGTCGAAGGGGGCCAACACCTGCGCATCCCCAATGGGTCAGGAGGGTAGAGTTGTTGGTATCATTCCGGGCTGGAAGGAAAATCAAACTGATGACGAATTGGCCAAGGAGAGCCCACACGTGGGGTTATGAAGAACTGATTGTGGTCCCTGGGGGACCCGAATAGGCATCGTCAGCAATTTAAAAGCACATGCTGTAAGCCTGTATTTAAGGTGCCACGGGAGATCCAAGGTAGTGGTGGGTAAAATTCCTGACCACAGGGAGATCTTAAACTCATTAGAACAGGTCATGCGAAATACGGAGAGGCCTAAAAGTTAAGATGGAGACAGTGTGGCTTCGTGGCTCCTCAATGCAAAAAAAAAGCAATTGGATTAGCAGAGAGAAGAGTGGTTTCTCTACTGTCTTCCGAGTAGGCATTTCCAGCATTGACTCCCCTTGTTATTTGGGAGGATGCCTCCTTGTGTGTGATGTGGCGCGCCCCTCAGTCCCATGCCCACACGGTGGGGGACACAACTCAAGCTCCACAAGCCAGCCAGATTCTCCCACCTCTGTCTGGACCCAGATCTACCAATGCAGAGACCTGAGCGCAGTTGGTCTACAGTGCGGTGCCACACGGCCGCGATGTCCTGGCCTTGCTGCCTTGGCCCAGGACCGTCCCCTGGCTTCCAGCTTCGCAGCTGCTGCACCTACCTCGATTCCAGGCGGTTTATCGGTTCGCCAGTCTCCTGATGACCCTCTGGAGCCCGGGACTCTGTCTCCGGAAACTATTTTCTGTTGCTTTTAACAAAAAGACTGACTTCTGTCAACCTTCAAAACAAAACTGCCAGTTATGTTACCACCAAAAGATGGGCTTGTTCTGGAATAGCCGAGAACTGCAATCCAGGACAAACAAGCCCTGGGGGGAAAAGGAGATGGGCGCTCTTTTACAGCGAAAGCGAGAATTGGGGAGGTTGTTGTAAACACAGAGTTCATTGGAGTGAACTGGGAGTTAGAAGTATAATGGCTTCCCATTGGCCGTGTTGCGACCATCTCTCATTGGCTGGCTTGTTGCCGGGGGAGGAGCAAAGCCTTTCTTCCTCCTCTGGGTGGTAAAGACTTTCGCAGCTGCAAGGTGCCTTGTTTCCCGTCAAATTTGCAATTAACGATGAGTGGTAGGGCCTGAGAGCTCTCGTTGCCAAAACTCCTGGCCCTGTTCTAGTGAGGTTTCCTTTAATTAACTTCCACGGTTCCGAGGCCATCCTATTTGTAGGAAATTTCCTCTTTTCTACTGTATTATTATTAGCTTTTTAAAAACAAGCACAGGTCTTGTTTATCTTTCCTAGCCTTAGAGTTCTTGACGCTTCACAGCTCCTCAGGAATGGTGTATCTAATTGGAAAAAAAAGTAAAGGTGTTAAAGGAATACTCTTTCTGTGTTTGTTTTACAACCACCTGGCATTATACTGGATGATCATTTTGGTATAGTTGAAAGAACCTTACCTTTGGAGTCACATTGAATTCCACTCTTTATTTTGTTTAATGTTTATTTATTTTTGACCGAGAGAGAGAGAGAGAGAGCGAGCGAGCGAGCATGAGTGGGGAAGGGGCAGAGAGAGAGGGAGACCCAGAACCCAAAACAGGCTCCAGGCTCTGAGCTGTCAGCACAGAGCCTGACACGGGGCTCGAACTCACGGACAGTGAGATCATGACCTGAGCCAAAGTCAGATGCTCAACTGACTGAGCCACCCAGGCACCCCTAAATTTCACTCTTGAGATGGAATTCCTCAGGGTCTCTGGCCGCTCAACCTCCCCGAGACTTCGTTTCCTCACTTCCAAGCACGACCAATAATTCCTACCTCACTGGACTATTGTGAAAATTAAATGAGACATTAAAGTGGGAGATAAGCGTGCTGAACAACCCGATACCCACTTGTGAAAGAATGACCTCCTTCCCCCTCCCCCACCTACCCCACGTCATATACCAAGATGATCTCAAAGTGGATCACAGACCCAAATGTAGGAGCTAAAACTAGAAAAATCTTAGGAGAAATTTGAAAGTAAATCTTCATGACCTTGTATTAAGCGAAGGATTTTGGAGATGATAAAGAAAAGCACAAAAAAAAAAAAAAAAGGAAAAAAAAGAGAAACGCACAAGTAACAAACGAAAAAGTAGATAGACGTCACCAAAATTAAAAAACTATTATGGATCAAAGGGAGCCATAAAAAAATGAAAAGATAAGCCATAGAATGGAAGAATATATTTGTAAATCATCTACCTGACAAGGGTCCAGTAGCAGAATTTACTGAGGTATTTGGGGAGAGTACGAGTGCCTGCTAATAAGTAGAAGGTTCTTTTGGGGGTAATGAAAATGTACTAACATTATAAAGGGATGATGGCAGCACGAAATCTGTGAATATGCTAAAAACCACTGAATTATACTGTACATGTTAAAGGGCATGTGAAGTGTATGTCAATAAAGTTACCAAAAGTTAGACAGCGTATACCTAATACTGTACAATAGAAAATGTTTACATCTAACCATTGGCCACAAATGTACAGGTAGTAAGTGCTCCAAATACATCTTGTTGCTTTGATTTATGATGATTCATTGGGCGAAAAGTACTTGAAAGAGACTGCTGGAAGGTGCCTCCGTTTGGAATCCTGAGACCCAAAGCCAGTGGGACTGATGCATTGTTTTGTAAGAACGTACTTTTAAGATGTGCTGTTAAGATGTACATTTGCGTGTGTGCGTGAAACGAGAGAAAGGCACGTATAGAAGAAGGGGTGGGGAAGGCATGTGGGCAGGAAGCGTCCTCAGGCAGGTCAGTTTGGGGACTATGTTGATCTAGAAGCAGAGTCCTGTATTAACGCAATCCAAGGCAGTGGCATCTCAGACTCAAGGCCTGTGAGGTAGGCTACGTGTGGTGGTTTTTCTTTGGAGAGAGGGAGAGAGAGAGAGAGAGAGAGAGCAGGGGAGGTGCGGGTGGGGCGGAGAGAATCCCAAGCAGGCTCCCCACCATCAGCGTGGAGCCCAATGTGGAACTTGAGCTCAGGAACCATGAGATCCTGACCTGGGCCGAAACCAAGAGTCGGGTGCTTAACTGACTGAGCCACCCAGGTAACCCCATCTGGGGGTCTTTAAAAAAATTTCAAACCTTGCTCTTGAGCCAGAGATGTTTGTTGGTTTTGCCTATGAGGAAAGATCCACCAACCAGAACAATAATACCCATTACTCACTTTAAAAATTCTCTCTCTAGGGGCACCTGGGTGGCTCAGTCGGTTAAGCGGCCGACTTCGGCTCAGGTCATGATCTCGCGGTCCGTGAGTTCAAGCCCGGCGTCGGGCTCTGTGCTGACAGCCCAGACCCTGGAGCCTGTTTCAGATTCTGTGTCTCCCTCTCTCTGACCCTCCCCCATTCATGCTGTCTCTTTCTGTCTCAAAAATAAAATAAATGTTAAAAAAAAAAAATTAAAAAAAAAATTCTCTCTCAACTGCACTTTTCTCTGGTCTAGATAATTCCCACCCACAGACATATTTCACAGATACATTTCCTGAACGCTTTTCCTGCTCTTGTGGTCTCTTCTTTCTATATTCTTCCTATATTTTCTTCATATACTCCCCAGCCTACTGCTCCCTGGATGCACCTATAGCCACTGACGGAATCAATGTCCTGACGTGAAATCCAGTGTCCACATCCCGCCTCTGACCTCCTGGAGCCCATCCCTGTGTGCTCCTCTCCCAGAGCTTCCTCTCGACCCCTCCTGCCCTCCTCCATCTCTACAGCTGCTGCCTCTCAGCGTCTCTCCTCCCCCTACCTCTCGAATGTTCCAGAACCTCAGACTTCCGTGTAGGGCCTCTTCTCGCCCCTGGTGATCTCCTCTCTGTGGTTCACTTTTCACCAAGAAAAGCCCGCTTGGAATAAAAGAAGTAATCCCAAACATCTATCACTTAAGGAAAAATGTAATGCTTTGCAACAAAAGCCAACTACATGTTAAGACACATCGCAGCCATTTGCTATGAGCTTGTTAGACTAACGGTTCCTCTTCCAGCACCATCTCATTTGTAACATTATCCCGGGTTCAGCTGGGCTCCGGAATAAAGCCAAAGAATAAAAATCAGAGGCTGTGCTCTGCTGTGGAGGCAGCATCTCATTCTATTTCTACAAGAACATTCTACATTCTGTTCCCAGGGAGTCAGTTCCATCGTTCCTGGAGAACTGGAAGGCTGCCACTCCAAATGTCCTCTGGCCCCTCACTGGTCCATTCAAACATCTGCCACTCTTCTGATTGGTAGAAAGCAAGAAGAGGGCGGTGGAATCAGCTGTTTACTGGACAAAGCACCATATGGAGTGTTTGAGGCAATTTACATGCTTTAACATTCAGCCAGCTCCAAGTGGCCATTTAGTCTCACCCCTATCTTGCCAGTGGGATGCACCCTGCCAGCAGGGGCTTCGGTTGATTCATTTCTGTATTCGCAGCATCCAGCAGCATCCAGAACAGTACCTGATACACGGGGGTGATGAATAAATACGTCCTGAATAGCAAGGCTCAGAGAAGTTAAGACACTTTCCCAGACTGACGCAGCCAGTCAATAACGGGACTGAGATTTGAGCACAAGTCTGTCTGACTCTAAAACCCTTGCCCTTTAGAGTATGGTAATTATCTCCAGCAACAACTCCCCCCCGCCCCCCTCTGAAGTCCCTGAGCTTTCCACATTCAATTCTCTCCACAAATAGACATCTTAACCTTAACAGGTCTCAATTTTCAGATACCTGGTTCAAAACTCGTGGCCATCCTTTTATTTTTCTGTTAGCCTCCACATTCGACCTGTCAGGAAATCCCACTGGCTCTCCTTTCACCTCCATTTCCAGAAACTGACTGCTTCTTACCACCTCCACTGCTACCTCACTGGCCATGACACAGCCACCGCCCCTCTGGCTGGGTTGTTCCACAGCCCCTTTCTTTCCCCGCCCCCACCGTCACCCACCCCCTGCCATCTAGCTCACCACATGGTCTGAGTGACTCCTCTGGACTGAACGTGTGTGTTCCTCAAAATTCCTGTGTCGAAGCCCTAACCCCCAGTGCGATGGTATTAGGGGGTGGGCCTTTGGGAGGTGATTAGGCTTCGATGAAAGTCTGAGGGGAGCCCTGGGGTTCGACTGGTGCCCTGATAAGAAGAGGGAGACACTCCAGGGTTTCATCTTTCCACCTTGTGAGGACACAGTGAGAAGGCTGTCTGTCCTCTAGAAGCCGGGGAGAGGGCTCCCACCAGAAACGGGACCCTGCGGGACTTTGATCCTAGACTTTCCAGCCTCCAGAACTATGAGAAAGTAAATTTCTGTTGGTTAAGCCACTTCAGTCTATGGTGTTTTATTTTGGTAGCCTGAACAGACCAGGATCTTGTGAAAACATGGGGCAGATCATACCCCTCTGCTCAAAACCCTCTAGTGGCTTCTCTCCTGAGGAGTCAAGGATAAATTCTCCGCAGTGGCCAACAGGGTTCTAGGTACGTGTCCCCCCTTTTCCTATTCGGTTCCCCACACCCCATCACTGTAGCCTTCGGGCGGGCGTATTCACCAGCACAGGCCTTCTTTCTTACTGATCCCCAACTCTTGTCAGTCAGGCTTGTGCTTCGGGCCTACACAGGGTGTTTTCCTCCCTCTGGAATGACTGGTAGAGTCATTGCCCCCAAATCCACATGACTAACCCCCTCCTATAGGTCTCTGCTCCAAGGTGACCTCTCCGAGTCCTATCCTGACCCATCAACTCAGCCTTCACCTTTCCTTCCACTCCTGACCCCCTCATCTGTTCTATTTTTAGAGGCAGCATCCATCATTTTCTGACTCACTGCTTAATTTATTTCTATGTTGCTTATTATCTGTCTCCTTCTGCCGAGGAATGCACAGGTTTGCTCTCCTTTGAGCCTCAACCTCTACACTCGATACACTGTATTTGCTTAATAAATCACTGTCCCTGAACGACAAGGTCTTGAATCCTTAATGTTAAAACTGGCAAGATCTATTCCAATCCTCTCCGTTTATAGGCCAGGAGATAGGACCCAGAGAGTTGACAGGAGCAGCTGAGGTCATACACAGATGGCTGGTGACAGAGTAAATCGATAGAGTCCGACCTTCTCTACCTATCAAAGGCTTCACTGGAGCATGTGAGCAACTGAGGCTTAAGAAGAAATCAGAGCCAACGCAAAGATCCCGGAGCTGCAGGAAACCAGCCCTTGTAGAGGGAGCAGTCGCTGCGGCGTGCGGCCACCAGAGGGCATTCACGTGCCAGATCGGACGCCTGACCTGATCGTGCCGAGGGCGGGAGGTGGAGGCATATCCCAGGGAGGACAGTGCTCACCCGGCACCGCTAGAGGGAGCAGCGGTGCCACCAGCCCCCAAAGGAAATGCGGTGGCCGGTGGCATAGCAGGACTTCCACGCCTGGGAGGTGGGGTTTCAACATATGAATTTGGGGGGAATACAAACAGTCTGTGACAGTAGCCTGGCCAAGCTGACACGTTAAAAATACCATTATACCTCGAAAGCTTTTGAAAAGTAGGTTTTCAGGGCCTCACCCCAAACCAGTTGAATCTGAATCACATGGGATGGAACCTGAATATTCATAGTCTTTCCTGCGTTTAAAGTTCCCCGTGATACTCTGATGCGTAGTGAGAGTTAAGAACTATGAGTACCATCAGTGAGAAAAGGGCCTTCAGGAATTGAATTGGGTACTCGGTTTTCTGTGTGGGATCACCACAGAGAAGAGAGTGACCGCCCTGGAGGGAGCACACTCTGGCTCTGTGTTTGCTCCGTGGCCCTGGACAGGCCCCTTCCTCGATGTCATCATCCAGGAAAGGAGGAAATGGGAGGAAAGGCCCAAAGTGCCCCACTAACCTTTACCCAACTGCCCCTTCGGAATCTCCGTTTTGTCTGGCTTCACCATTCCCAGCCCCAGGAGATGAGTCGTGATTGGCCCGAGCAGCCTTCGGCAGTGGCAGCCCCTTCCTTAGGCACCCCTTCGACGGCCGTCCTTGCAGCCAGCAGTGGGCATTGGACCCACTGCTGGGCAACGGGATACAGGTGAAGTTGACTATGGCCTTTGGGGTAGTATTTCCTCCGCCAATAGAGAGCAAGCCCCTCCCTCTGCTTCACCTGCAGCCATGAGGTGGGGAGCCTGACATGATGCCGCTCCATGTGGCCCAAGTCAACAGACAAAAGCCCACCTGCAGAAGGGGAAAAGCAGAAAGACAGAACTTGGGTCCTCGATGCCACCGGAGAGCCAGGATACCATTTCCTCCCAGTAACTATAAACTATTTGCTGAAAACACCTTCCCTGATTAGCAGTAGTCAAAGGAGGCGGGAGAGAGAGTAAGATTCTGCAGCCATCTCATCCCAGGGATTTGGTGTCTGTGGAGCAGACGGTGGGGTTGTAGAGACAGAAGAGTCTCAGCTCAGGAACCCAGCTGAACGTGTACTCCATCGGACTCCAGTGCGTCCGCATGTAGACAGCCTTCTGTTTACCACAGGCTCTTTGAGGATATAGCAATCAATCTTGAAAGTAGCATTCAAGACCCTCCACAAGTACAGCTGCTCCCTTCTCCGGTCGGAGGTGTCATGTCTCTTCAGTGTTTCTAGAATATTCCGTGGCGATTCGCATGTTCATCTGGGCTTGGATTTCCTTCCCGGCTTGGAATCCTCTGCCCACCATCTTTCACTAAGATGGGATTCAGACGTACCATCTTAGATCTAGCCTCCTCTAGCAAGATGCGAGGAACTCATCCACACCACCCCCTTCCTGACAACCCAGAGCCCCGTCATGGTGCCCTTTGCCGGAGCACTTGACCTCACGGTCAAGCAAGGGCACTGAGGGAGGGAGCCGTCTGGAGGCCAACCGAGCCTGCAAACGTCTTGTTTCCTTTTATCTTTTCCAGTTTTATTGAGATGTCAGCGACATACAACACTGTATTAGTTTAAGGTGTACAACATAATGATTTGATACGTGTACATACTGCAAAGTGATCACCACATTTTAGCATCACTCACTCAGTTGCCAACTTTTTTCCTTTGTGATAAGACTTTTAAGACCTACTCTCTTAGCAACTTTTAAATATACACAACACAATTGTTTGCTATGGTCCTCACGTTGCACATCACATCCCCAGAACTTATTTATCTTATAACTGGAAGTTTGCACTTTTTTTGACCCCCTCTACCCAATTCACCGCCCCCCCCCACCACTTCCTGTCTCTGGCAACCACCAATCTGATCTCTATTTTTGCCAGTTTGGATTTTTAGATTCCACATGTGAGATCATACGGTATTTGTCTTGGTCTGTCTGGTTTATTTCACTTAGTGTAATTGCTTTCAAGTTTCATCCACGTTGTCGCAAATAGCAGGGTTTCCTTCTTTTTTTATGGCTCAATAGATTTCCGGAATATATATATTCTTTATCCATTCATCTGCCTATGGACACTTATGTTGCTTCCACGTCTTTATCGTAGATGCATAATGCCGCAGTGAGCGTGAGAGTACATATATCTTTTCCGGATAGTGATTTCATTTCCTTCAGACATATACCCAGAAAAGGAATTGCTAGATCATATCATAGTCATTTCTTCCTTTATTTCTTCCTAATAAATCAATTCCTCGTAAATCAATCCAAAGCCCTGCTTGAAAGTGCCACAAAGTGGCTACAGTTGTGTTCAATGACATTTTGCTATCTTTTATACATGCTCCTCAGTTTCCTTAAGCATGTTATTCATCTAAAGAACCAGTAATAGAAGGGAAGGGGATACTGTGAACAGCTTCAAGGTTGTTGTTCTATCTCTGAAAATAACTACACGGATTGATTTCCTTTACCAATGTGGATAGTCTTTTTCTATTAAATTTAGGGTTTTTTTTAAGTTTATTTATTTTGAGAGAGAGAGAGAGAGAAGCAGAGAGAGGGAAAGAGAGAGAATCCCCAGTAGGCTCCACACCAACCCTATGTCGGGCTTGAACTCAAAATCCGTGAGATCATGACCTGAGCCGCAATCAAGAGTCGGACGCTTAACCGACTGAGCCACCCAGGCGCCTCCAAATTTAATTTCTTTAGCTCCCATTTGCCCAAATTACATGGCATCCTGTATCTCTTCCTAAGACGTGCCTGAAAAACTTGCCCGAGAATCCCCGGATTTATTCAACTCAAAGAGGCACGCCTTGCTTCCTTTGCTAACAGAAGGCTGGGATCCGAGCCAGAGGAGCCAGTCAACGATGAACGGGCTCCAGCTTTCTGCCATCATAATTTCTTCTGCTCTGGGGTAACTGTTGAAAACTGTGTTTTATGGTTCAATGTGTCCTTGCGTTTCCCACTCCAAATGAGCTCAAAAGCCAAAGCGATATTTTATTTTGAGGGAGGACAAAGGACAACCCCGATCTCTCCACAGTTATGTCTGTCTGAGGCTTAAAGCCCCCAGAGGGGGTTCACACTCAGCCCCGCAGGATTGAGGGCACTTGGAGCCTTAGTCACACGATCGGCCCCAACCGGCCCCCAAAATGGACCTTTTCTGGTGGGGGAACTGGGCCCAGGTTATCATCTGGACTCACGCTTCCCCAGAACAGAGCTGGAGGCCCTTCGCGTCTTTTCCCGTGGGACTCATCTCAGTGTGTCTGAGTCCCATCCCATTACATCCTCTAAAGGGACGAGCACAGGACACTCAGGTGGCAGCACAGGTGGCAACTCAGTCCGCATTCAAATTTACCCAATTTCCTCTAAGTGACCACTTTGCATAACAAGGAGTGGCTCAGGTCAGAATCATCTCAGGGCCGTTAGTACTTAGAACAGAATCACTGGGTGGTGTCACTCTAGTGACTGCAAGGGCCTGATCCTAGCTGATCCTTTTCTTTTCAGCAGTTTCTTAAAGTTCTGCTTGTTGGCCTCATAAGGGTTCAGACTCTAAACTCTGGAGGGGCTCAAGTGCCCGTCCCCACCCCACCCCCGCCCCCAGCGTGGAAGCTTTGGTCAGAACTGCATGGAATCACGTGGCAGGGGTCAGAGGCTTTGACCAGGCACTGACTGTGCCCTGGTGAGCCTCGCTTCCAGGGTGTGTGGGTGCAGCTGGTCTGGGGGAGCAGAGCTGGGGAAGCCGCACTTGCCGGGAAGAAGGTTCAGGCCCTCCTTCCGGGGGTGGGGGGTGGGGGGTGGGGCGGGACCCAGGAAAGCCGCAGGGAGCAGGCTGCACGCCGCCGATAGGTGGTAGGACAGGGCTTGGAGGTGCCACACCTGGGCCATCATGGCAGTGGGAAGGTGGCCCCACACCACTCACCTGTCCTCTTCTGGGATTAATTTCAGTCCTTTCCCCGCTGCCCAATATCATTCCTCACTTACCTCCCAGAACCCTCCTCCTGGCTTCCATGGCAGGTGCCGAACCGAAAATGTCTTTCAGGGTGGTGTTTCTGAAGCAGCGGGTAGTGGCAGGATAGGAGGGAAGGAGAATAAAGGGGGAGAGATTAAAAGTTGCCCTAGCCCTGGGACCTCAGCCTTTGACAAGAAGATCCCCCTTTCTCCCGGTTCAGGCTCATTGGCTCGAATTGCTTATTTCTGTTACTTCCAAAACAGACCCCGAGTCTGTCTGGGGCCTTCTTCTCTGGCCCAACGAAGGGCCGGCATCCGAGAGCTGTGGTGCCCCCCAGCGGTTGGCAGAGCAAGACCCGGTGCCTTCTCACTGGACGCAGGGACAGGGTGTGCATTTCTTCCGTTTTCCCAGCAGAGGGTTCCAAAAGTTTTCCAAGGGCCCTTTCAGCTGTGCTCTAAATGCAGGGCCTCGGCACCACTCCAGGGAGGAACCTCATTTACTTTGGCACCTGGGCACTTCCTATTTCGTTCCGGGCTCGGAACGTATGGAATAGGGCCTTGCTGGGAGGCGCACCGTAGTAATTCTCTGCGCTGCGGGACGGATGGAGACTGTGGCTGCCCAAGCCACTGGGAACCTGCCACCCTCGCTGCCCCCGCCCCGTTGGCTTTAAGGTTGAAGGGAGTTGCGCACAAAAGGTTGTTTGATGAGGGGTTCGTGCCTGTTGGATCGTGGATCGTGGAGGATGCTACAAATACCCAAACTTTCCTTGCACGTATTTCCGCACCCCCACCGCCCCCCACCCCCGGGCCGCTCCAAGATCGGAGAAAATGATAGCATTCATTTTGGAGACTCTATTCAAATGGAGAAATCGATTCTTTCTCTTCAGGTTCATGGCTAACACAGCCGGGGGAGGCCAAACAGATGCCTGAGGCAGGAATGCCGGTTTAAGCCCCGGCACTCTCACTCTCGGAAGGTACAAATTGGACGATTTATGTACTCTGCTATTTTTGGCCCGGGAAGGGAAGGAGGACTTCCCAGTTCCCATTACTTTACCGGGGGCGATCCCAGAAACGCGTCAATGACTCGAGTGTCCTGAAGGCTACCAACCGTGCGGGTGCTCAGGCCATCGGCTCCAGCCTCTGGCTCCCACTTTTCCACCGAGGAGAACACTGGGTCATGGCGAAGAAGAGCTCTTAGAGCCTCTCCTTCCATCGACATGCATGGAAACACCACCATGTCTCCCAAAGGCCTCCTCCCTGCCTCATCCTGCCCGAGGTCCCCGGGGAAGCGGGACCCTAAAGCACGCCACAGCCGGCGATGCTTCTCGGCCTTTGCCAAACCCATCTGTCGGCGGCTGTGGTGCCAGGGGTCTCACGGGACTGAGTCTCTGGGACGGTGTCCCCGGCTCATCCCCAGTGGAGCTGGCTCGTGTCTCTCAGCGGGATGGCAGCCAGAATTAGTTTTCAACTTTAGCTGCCTTGTGGAATTTTACAAACTGTTCGTTTTGGGTTTTTGTTTTTGTTTTTGTTTTTGTTTTTTTGTTTTTTTACTTCTTCGAATTTTTGTTGGCTTTGGCAGGGAGGAGGCCTGGGGTAAAGGTGTGCGAGAAGTGGGAGGGGGTGGAAATCGAGGCCATTCTCAAGGGGTGATGATGAGAAATTCCATCCCTATTCTCTCCCCTTGACTTGATATGTGCTGCTTATATTTCTGCATTGGGTAAAACCACTAAAAAGAAAAGTAACCTGGGGTTTGGAGGGTTTTCTTTTCATAGTTTTTTGTTTTTTTTTTTAAGTTTATGTATTTATTTTTGAGGGAGAGAGAGAAGGCAAGCACAAACAGAGGAGGTGCTGAGAGAGAGAGAGGGAGGCACAGAATCCGAAGCAGGTTCCAGACTCTGAGCTGTCAGCGCAGAACCCAACTCGGGGCTCAAACCTACGAACCGTGAGATCATGACCTGAGCTGAAGTCAGATGCTTAACTGACTGAGCCACTCAGGCGCCCCTGTTTTCATAGTTTAAAGTAAAGCATTTTGTTGGGGCTCCTGGCTGGCTCGGTCTGGGGAGCATGTGACTCAATTTTGGGACCATGAGTTCAAGCCCCACATTGGGTGTAAAGATTATAAACTTAAAAATTTTAAAGTAATGCATTTTGCCTGCTGTTTTTATTTTTTCTTTTATGGAGGTGAAAGCATTTGCTTTGAATATGTGCATTTCCCACCCAGTTTATTACGATAAAATTGACACTGGGGCACCTGGGTAGCTTAGTCGGTTGAGTGCCTGACTCTCAATTTGGCTCAGGTCATGATCTCACAATTCATGGGTTCAAGCCCCACATTAGGCTCTGCGCTGACAGCTTGGATCCTGCTTGGGATTCTCTTTCCTTCCCTCTCTGCCTCTCACCTCGCTCGCGCGCTGTCTCTCTCTCAAAATACGTGAATAAACATTGAAAAAAGAGATACGATTGACATATAACGTCATCTTAGTTTTAGGTGTGCAACATGAGCATTTGATATTTGTATATGTTGTGAAATGATCACCAGAGTTTACTTAACATCCACCGCCTCACATAGTTACAAATATTTTTTCTTGTGATGAAAACTTTTTTAAAAAACTTTTTATTTCATCTTTTAAATTTACATCCAAGTTAGTTAGCATATAGTGCAACGGTGATTTCAGGACTAGATTCCTTAGTGCCCCTTACCCATTTGGCCCATCCCGCCTCCCACAACCCCTCCAGCAACCCTCTGCTTGTTCTCCATATTTAAGAGTCTCCTTTTTTGTCGCCCTCTCTGTTTTTATATTATTTTTGCTTCCCTTCCCTACGCTCATCTGTTTTGTATCTTAAAGTCCTCATACGAGTGAAGTCATATGATCTTTGTCTTTCTCTGACTGACCAATTTCGCTTAGCATAATAACCTCTAGTTCCATCCATGTACTTGCAAATGGCAAGATTTCATTCGTTTTGATTGCCGAGTAATACTCCATTGTATATATATACCACATCTTCTTTATCCATTCATCCATCAGTGGACATTTGGGCTCTTTCCATACTTGGGCTATTGTTGATATTGCTGTTATAAACATGGGGGTGCATGAGTCCCTTCGAAACAGCACACCTGTATCCCGTGGATAAATGCCTAGCAGTGCAATTGCTGGGTCTAGGGTAGTTCTATTTTTAGTTTTTGAAGAACCTCCATCCTGTTTCCCAGAGTGGCTGCACCGTTTGCATTCCCACCAACAACGCAAAAGAGATCCTCTTTCTCCGCATCCTCGCCAACATCTGTTGTTGCCTGAGTTATTAATGTCAGTGATGAGAACTTTTAATACCTACTTTCTTAGCAACTTTCAAATCATGTCATTTATTTCATTTTTAATTTATTTTTTAACGCTTATTCATTTTTAATACATTTTTTAAACATTTATTTATTTTTGAGAGACAGAGGGACAGAGCACTAGTCGGGGAAGGGCAGAGAGAGAGGGAGACACAGAATCCGAAGCAGGCTCCGGGCTCTGAGCTGTCAGCACAGAGCCTGAAACAGGGATCAAACCCACAAACCGTGAGCTCATGACCCGAGTCAATGTCAGACACTTAACCGACTGAGCCACCCAGGTAGGTGCCCCACAAATCATGTCACCTTTTTAAAAATTTTTTTTAACGTTTATTTATTTTTGAGACAGGGAGAGACAGAGCATGAAAGGGGGAGGGTCAGAGAGAGGGAGACACAGAATCCGAAACAGGCTCCAGGCTCCGAGCTGTCAGCACAGAGCCCGACGCGGGGCTCGAACTCACGGACTTCGAGATCGTGACCTGAGCCAAAGTCGGCTGCTCAACCGACTGAGCCACCCAGGAGCCCCATGTCACCTTTTTTAAATGAAGCTCTTTTGTAATGAGGTGAATGGATCCTCGTGGCCCCTGCTCCCATAGCACCAGGATATACTTCTGAGCCCATATAGTTATCACGATACGCTGATTATTTTCCTACTTGTCTGTTTCTCTCGCTAGATGGAGCTCCCAGAGGCTTGGGACACTTCATCATTATCTCCCTAGCATCCAGCACTGTGCCTGGCACACACTAGGGCCCAACAGATATTTGTTGGATGAAGAGAACACACCAGTAAAGGACGCCAGCACCTTTTCTTTTCTTTTCTTTTCTTTTCTTTTCTTTTTTTTCTTTTCTTTTCGCAGGCTGCCCCCGGGGGGTGGAATTGGGCAAAAAGTGAGCATGCAGCCTTTGGACTTTAGGTGTGTGTTCCAGCCTGTGCTGGCCTGGCTGGGTCACTCTGCCCTGTCTTCTGAGCCTGTTTTTCAGGACTGAGGTTTCCAAGCTGCATGACACAATGAGAGAAGTCAGCCTTGTTTTCATCCTCGCCAGCCAAGTGGTCAGTGGGTCAGCTGTCCCGTCCAGCGCCACCCATGCAAATACACGAGTGTTTCCTCTTTGACTTTGACTGACTCACTTGGCCGAGGTGTGGGCAGAACCACGTGACCCCCCCCCCCCACCAAAAACTATGCAGGTGTCATTCGGTTTTCACGGAGTGAGCATCGTGAAGCTGGGAACTTCCCTCTTCCTCACTTTCAAGGCCACGTGCACTTGGGTTTTGTGCGCCTTTCCGAGCAAGGGGCAGCAACTATGGTGGGGGTGAGCCACAAGTTGCTGCAGAGGCCTTCAGTGGTGGCTTGTGCGGAGAGGTGTCTACAGCTTCCGTAAGAACACGGTGTGCGCATCAGAATGGCAGGCACTGAGGGGCACCCGGGGGACTCAGTTGATTAAGCCTCCGACTCTTGGTGTCGGCTCAGCTCGGGATCTCACAGTCCACGAGTCTGAGTCCTGCGTGGGGCTCTGCGCTCACAGCGCGGAACCTGCTTGGGATTTCTCTCTCCCCCTCTCTCTCTGCCCCTCCCCAGCTTGCTCTGTCTCAATAAATAAATAAAACATTTAAAAAATTAAAAAAAAAAAAACAACGAAAAACAAGAACAGCTGACACTTGGGTTGAGGTGATTCGAACCCCTGGTGTGAGTCTTAAAAATACGCGCCCAGTGGGTGGTGAGGTCTAGGTCAACCTCAGTGCTGATGCCGGAATTACCTCTTGACAGGGGCTCCGAACTCAGAGGGTCCGCAAACTTCAAGAGAGGAATTACATCTTTCTTTCCCCCCAAAACCTCTGACCGAAATTCAGCATTTTCTTTTCATTAAGAATGTAAGCCACACCACCAGTAATAGCACTATCCGATACAAACTAGTTTCAGATCACCTCACAGGGGTTACTGATACTCCACAATGTCATTTCCAGTCACTGCTACTTAGAAAGCGTGTAGCTGTTAGACCCACTGGTACATCTGGTGCTTTTCTAACATTTATTTATTCATTTATTTTGAGAGAGAGCACGCGCGCACGTGGGCACGTGCAAGGGCAAGAGGAGGGGTGCTGGAGAGACCACTGCCTGAGGAAGGGACCCTTCTCAGTAGCCCGCCTGCTTTCCTTTTCTTCTTATTCCTACTGCACGGCTACCAGGGGCATGGGGGTGAGTATCCACTGGCGCTCACCCCCATCCAGCTTCAGCGGCACCCCACGTCGTTAGCGACTTCCATATTGCCCTTTCCTGCCCACCAGCTCTGACCCACCAGCTCCCACAGGAGGCCTCCTGCGACCAGCCTGGGAGAGGCAGGGGCGTTTCCTGTCCGCCTGAGCCCTGCAACTTGGACCGGTTCTAACAGGGGCCAACTCAGCAAACAGATCTGTCTTCCATTCGGCCGGAACCACAGCTTCTTCAGGGAGGCCTGAATTCCTCAAAGTGGGCAGTCCTCACAACGTACCGTCAACTGGCGGGTCAACCGACAGAAATCTATTGTCTCACAGTTCTGGGGGTTGGCAGTCCAGATGAAGGGGCTGATGAGGTTGGTTCCTCCTGAAGGCTGGGTGGGGGGAGAATCTGGTCCAAGCTTTGCCTGTAGCTTCTGGTGGTTTGCTGGCAATCTCTGTCATTTCTTGGCTTGTAGAAGCATCCCTGTGGTCTCTGCCTTAATCTTCGCCTGGCATTCTCCCTGTGTGCCTGCTGCCTCCAGATTTCCCCTTTTTATATATGATGCCAGCGACCTGGGATTAGGGGCCTACTCTACTCTAGTATAACCTTATCCTAACAACTAATTACATCTGCAAAGATCCTATTTCCAGACAGTGTCACATCCTGAGGTACTGGGGTTAGGACTTCAACGTATGGATTTTGGGGGACACGGTTCAACCCATATCACCTCTTTTAAGTTTGCTCTTTCTTTCAGCCCTCTCTCTCAGCCTCAGGGTATTCTTTAGAGATACCTTTTTTGTCCCCTTATAGCTAACACCCTTATCATAACTAGATAATTACTCCTGACTAAATGCTAATTGATATGAGAGTAAAGGGACCTAACACATGGAGTATGTGCCAGTCTGCTTTTAATTCCTCTCAACCTTATGAGGTAGGAATTATTCTCATGCTCAGGTATAAAGAAGTCTCACTTGGTGAGTGCCCATGCAGGGACTCAAACTCGGTTGTGTTTTTGTTGTTTGTTTTTGTTTTTTCCAAAGGCTGAGTGCCCTCTAATGCACAGAGCTTCTTCCAGGCTAAAGATGATGGCGTGGATCTCCAGCTTGTCTTGGCCCCACCAAGATGGCCACAGTCTGCATCCTGTGGAAATGTTGGCTTCATTCATTCACTTCCTCATTTATTCATTCAACAAACATCTGCTGCCTATATTGACTACCATATGCTAAGTTCTGTATGCTGAGGTTCACAGAGGTGGCTGAAGCCCTGATCTCCAAGAGCTGGAAGAATAATGGTGATCGACAAGGGAGGAAACCTGTGTTAGATGCGTGTTAGCTATGTTAGATGTCGGAAGGTGTGTCGGAGAAGGTGATGCTTGAACTGAGGCTTGGGAAATAGCCAACCAGGAAAAAAATAAGGGAAGGATGTTCCAGACAGAAGAGTGGAAACAAAGGTATGAAGAGAACCCGGCATAGTTTGCTAGGGAAACCATATCGGCAATGATTGAAGGAAGTGAGAACATCAAACCCAGAAAAAAGATCACAATTCTCAACACACAGAATTCCTATGTCATTAAATTGCTGCGGTCCAAAACTATGCATAGCTGTAACAGACCAGCCTTGACCCAGAACACCAGCGACGTGTGCGCATGCACAGTGACCACTACGTCAGGCCTGCTGCCACTTGGCTGTAAGCAGGAGTGAGACCCCATCAGTTCTGAGGTGCAGCCTGGTTTTTCAGGCTTTCAAGTGTAAAACAGTTGCACAACTTAGGACTCGTAAAGCAGAGTATTCATGAAGTGAACGTGGGAGTTGTAGGAAGGCCACTTGTGTGGAAGGTCTGGGCAGCATAAGACGAAACAAAACGTATGCTTTGGAATCAGTATGGTCTGGGTTCAAATACAGACTCTGCCACTTACTGTCATATAATGGGGTGCCAGTTACGCAACCCAGAGACTCACAGTGTCCTTATGTGGAAAATGGGGTCACTATTTACCTCCTAGAACAAGATAAGATATGAAACCCTCACACTAGATATGAAGACCACAGCAGTGAGGAAGGGGGAGCATTAAGGGCCACAGTGAGGTTCTCTGCTGGGCCAGCCTGGGGAGCACTCCCCCAGCACTCCCTCTCTTGAGCAGTTCCTGAAAAGGGATGCTTCATGATATCAGTGCTCCCCAAACTTTTTTTGACCTTGCATGCTTGTCAGTTAAAACTTTTGAACGCACACCCTAAATATAGGTGTCCTTATTAACAGATTATGTAAATGCATTCCTCTATTAACATACTATGCCCGCTATGAAACATAAATGAGATTTAAAAGTATAAGATAAAGACAAAATAAACAACAATTTAAATAAATTGCTTTACTTTATTAGTGGTGCCAAGTGCCCTTGACCTATCACCAATCAGAAGTGCCATTTTCTGTGAGAGCCCTCTGATTACTTTTGCTTCGTTTCTGAAAATCTTGATTTACATTTTGTGACACAGTGACTTGATTTATAAGCTTGCTTTTAATGGCATTAGCAGCTAAGTAGATCCTTCACAGAGATGCAAACGAAGTGCATCTCTGGCTCAGCTCACTAAATTATGACGGTCACCAGTGGCTTGGGCCAATTACGGTGCCTCAGGGCAGTGGAATGATGCCCTATCTCCTCAGACTTTCCCAGAGATGAATAAATACATGTAAAACCAGAGTGAATCCATGTGTTCCATGTTTAACAAATCTAAGGATATTAGCTCAGTGCAAAATTGAAATGAGAAATTCTTACTGGTGTCTCTGCTGCCCCCCTCTGGCCAGCACTGGTAACGCATGAGCCTCTGCACTACTTCCCCGTCATTGATTGGCAGGGTCTCTGTCCGTCCTGGGAGCTGACTTCCCACAAAGCAGGTGAGAAATCCAAGAGAGCGAGGCAGGAGCCGCAGCGCCCTTCGTGACTCAGCCTCACAGGTGACACACCATCGATTTTATTGTACTCAGTTCAGGTGAGTCTGGATTCGGTGTAGGAGGGGGCTACACGAGGGCAAAACCCTCGGGCAGTGTGGATCCTTGGGGACCGCTGAAGACTGGCTATGGAAGAATGTGGCAGAAAAATGAGAGAGTAAGCTGGGGGGAAAACAGAATACAACACCCAGGAAACAGTCCAGCGGCAAAGTCCCAGGATGATACCGTGTGGCAGGCTTAAGACGCAACCAGTGCAGATTGTACAAGGGTGAAGGGTGTCAGGAGGGTTTCCAGGAAAAAAATAATAATAAAGAGACAGACTTCTGGATATGCTTAAGTATATTGATATTGGGGCATCTGGGTGGCTCAGTGAGTTAAGCATCTGACTTCAGCACAGGTCGTGATCTCACAGCTCAGAAGTTCAAGCCCAGCGTCAGGCTCTGTGCTGACAGCTCAGAGCCTACAGCCTGGAGCCTGGAGCCTGCTTCAGATTCTGTGTCTCCCTCTCTCTCTGCCCCTCCCCTGCTCGCACTTCATCTCTCTCTCTCTCTCTCTCAATGGTAAATAAACATTAAAGAAGATTAAAAAAAAAAGAACTAGAACAAGTTAAAAAAATGGTTGGTATATAAACAACTTTATAGGAGAAGATCAAACCTTCCACATACAGAAAACTATAAACAGAAAGACTGACAAGGAAATTTTAAGTCCAGGGAAACAAAGCATTTTCCAGGCAAGAAAACATGGTAATAGGAGACGACTTAGGTTTTACAGTGAATATTATTTAGATGAAGATACTAATGTCAATACTTTTTATTGACCTAACTAAAGATGGGACATAAGTATTAGGAATATGGCAAGAGAGGACATGGGTAGGGAACATATGAGCACAAAATTGTCATTTAGCATAACAGGAAATCAATGGGCAATGTCTAACTTTTAAAAAGCTCATATAAGCATACGATTCAGAAACCTAGAAATACATATCAAACAAAACAGTTGAAAAATTTAAAGTGATCTCCTCTGGGGATCAGAACCAGAGGTATGAGAAGTGAAGGGGCAAGGTGGGGACCACTGTTTTTTGTTATAAACCATTTAGTACTATTTAATTTTCTTTGCTCCTATAAAAAAAAAGAAGCCTAATTCAAACAATATGCATAAAATAGAACTCTTAGGAGCTAATAATTAGCATTTACAAGTTTCTGCATCATGCTTTAAAGTTATATTTGTGGCTGGGGTGCCTGGGTGGCTCAGTTGCTTAAGCATCTGACTCTCAATTTTGACTCAGGTCACGATCTCATAGTTTGTGAGTTTGAGTCCCACATCGGGCTCTGCACTGACAGTGTGGAGCCTGCTTGGGATTCTCTCTCTCTCTCTCTCTCTCTCTCTCTCGCTGCCCCTCCCCTGTTTGTGCTCTCTCTCTCAAAATAAATAAACTTAAAAAATGATATTTATGGCTGCACATATATTTGAAGAATAAACTGTCACTATGATGAATATATAAATGTTTTTACGGTCTCATGCGTAGTCAATTATGGGAACTAATACACAAATAAATGACTATTTACATTACCCATCACGAAACAAATACACTCAACCCTTTCAGAAATCACTGCTGCGGCTCTTCAGTTGTACAGCCTGTTCCCTTTATGCCCATTTCTGGGTTTCTTAGTCCTGCCCCCAGGACACCTGCAAGGCCTCCTTCAAGAGTTTCATGTCCGCTCCTCCCTCCCACTCAACATCCCACAGCACTGGAGTCACACTTCATTTATGAAATTTTAAGCCTCTGCCTTGTATTATTTATGTCCATGCCTCAAGGAGGTTTGTGTTCCAATGCACAGCTTTTTCCTACAAATACGTGTCCTCTTTTGCACCCCCTTCGCTAGATAGCCTATACTCAGTTTTTCAATTGCTGAGTTGTTACAAGCAGCCAATCGCCCTTAACAAAGCTTAAGGCTACCCGTGGTTATTCTGTAACGAAAAGAGTAGCTTTTAAAAGTTATTACCTGGAAGTTTAGAGTTCTTATTAATATTTCTGGGAAGTTAGAGGCTCCTGGGGAGCATGTGAATGAATGCTTTGGCCAATAGCTGGCTTTCTTCAGTGATAAATTCACGTCAACATTACTCCTTCATCCTACCAACGTGCTTCAACAATTCAAGGCACTTGAACAACAAGCCAAACACAGATGTCTGCCGAAACTATCACTTTTTGTCAGATTTACCTGACTTTGATGCAAATGTGCTCGATTATACATGCGTAGGTATGATGTTCTTAAATGGAAGACGAAATGTACATAAAACGTTAAGATGAACAAAAGAACTCAAGGAAATATCTTATTACTTGCTTTGCATTGGCCAAAGCTCTCCTTTCCCTTAGAGACCCCAATGGCCCATGTTCTCTCCTTTATGCCTCAGAGACATTTTAGGAAAAGCTGAAGAGTGAGTACATTGAGGTGACCCATTTAAGGACTTACCTTGGGACCCCTTGGCAGAGTGGGGGGGTTTGACAACTCACTAGAATAAAGGGTAAGCACTGTATTTAATTTTTATGTTAAAATTAATTAATTAAATCACTAACATCATAAATGAGTCATCACTGACATAATATGGCAGTGGGGGTGTGTATGACAATGACCCCCATTCATTTCCACTACTTGAAAGTGGTTTTCAAGATATGCCTCCAAATTTCACTGGAATTTATCCATCATCCATACACTTAGGCTGTAAAAACAATGACTTGGAATAATGAAACAAATGCTGGTCTCATATCTAATGCTGAGGTACTTAGGATGCAAGGAAAACAATCTTGGACAAAAGGTCAAGGCTAAGGAATTTTCAGTGTCACAGGAATTCAGGGTCAGGCCAATGTAAATCTCAAAGTTTCTTCACATTTAATGCTTTCCAAAATCCATGTTGTGGGGGGGGGGGCACCTGGGTGGCTCTGTCAGTTAAGCGTCTGGCTCTTGGTTTATGCTCAGGTCATGATCTCACGATTTGTGAGTTTGAGCCCCACTTTGAGCTCTGCTGCTGGCAGCATGGAACCTGCTTGGGATTCTCCCTCTCTCTCTCTCTCTCTCGCTCTGTCCCTCCCCCACTCAGTCTCTCTCAAAAATAAATAAACTTAAAAAAAAATGTTAAATGTAAACTTTGGGGGTTCCTGGGTGGCTCAGTCGATTAAGTATCAGACTCTTGATTTTGGCTCAGGTCATGATCTCATGGTTCAAGAGATAGGGCCTGGTGTTGGGCTCTGGGCTGAGAGCACAGAGCCTGCTTGGGATTCTCTCTCTCCCTCTCTCTGTCTGCCCCTCCCTCCCTTTTCTCTCTCTCTCTAAAAAATAATAAATAATCATTAAAAAAAATAAATTCAATAAAATGTAAACTTTGAAGATGGAAATAAGGCCAGTCAGGACCATTCAAGAGATTACAAAGACGATTTGAATTTTTTTTTTTAATATTTATTTATTTTTGGGAGACAGAGAGACAGAGTGCAAGCAGGGGAGGGGCAGAGAGAGAGGGAGACACAGAATCTGAAGCAGGCTCCAGGCTCCCAGCTGTCAGCACAGAGCCGGACGTGGGGCCCGAACCCACAAAGTGCGAGATCATGACCTGGGCTGAAGTCGGACGCTTAGCCAACTGAGCCACCCAGGCGCCCCAAAGACGATTTGAATTTCAAAGGGCAGAGAGAGCAGGAGAAAATCTGTTCTGCGGGACACAATGATGCAGGCAGAACCAACAGAGCCCCCCCTCCAAGTTCCCCAATCTTGTTTTCACTTCCAATTCTTATTTTCCTTCTTCTCAATACTGTATATATTTGTTATTATAACTGAAAATCTATTGCTTATCATATGTATAGTGTGTTTTCTGGTGTTCATTAATAATTTAAAAATAATTTTAATAATCATACAAATGGATGGATATATGTTCGTTTATTATGCCTACATAAATATACATTAAAATATAATTGCAACGTAATATATCTTAATAATTACATAAATCTAAATGTTTTAAATAATTAAGTCATGCTTTTAAATAATGAATAGTTTTCCAAAGAAAATGATTTTTTTCTTAAAATCTTGTCCTTTTGTACTTGCATATGGTTCTCAACCTTCTCCCCGCCCCACCCTGATGATCACAGGGTTATGGGTGAGGGGGATTCCCACTCCTGAAGTGGCGCCCAAATGTGTCCCCCCACGACCCCTTCCCCCATTTTCCTGTTTGAGGTGCACGCGAGTCTCAATTTCAGAAAACCGGATTCTCCCATTCTGGATGAGAACGAGAAACTGGGAGGGTTGAAGTCAGGTGAGGCATGGTTTATCCACTTTGCCGGGAGATTCTTGGGCTTGCAAAAGGTTCCCCCCACGGCATCTGTACAAACATCAAGCTTTTTAAGTGTGTTTTTAGTTCAATCCAATGCTCATAAATTCAACAGTCCTGGGGTCTGCGGGCAAGTGCGCCGGGCCCACCCCTCCCGCGCTGGATGAGCCCACAGCCACACCTGGGAGCCCGCGCGAGGGGCGGAGGGCAGCGTGTCCTGGGCACGTCATTCTGCGCAGCGGAGGCCGAGACTCCGCGCTCTGCGGAGGCCGAGACTCCGCGCTCTGCGGTCATCAGGAAGAAGCCGGACTCCTCTCCCCGCCGCTGGAAAGTGCTCCTGGAGGTAAGCCAACAGCACGCGGTCTTCATCTTTATTGCTTCCGGTTCGCTGAGTCCAGGGCCTCGCTCCTCCGGGGCCCCAAACACGGACCAGCCACCACCACACGGGGCTGCGTCCCGGGCGGTTCCCGATTGGACAGAGACAGTTTTCCGTAGGGGACCGTGCCCCGTAGGCGTAATCCCCACCACACGCTGTCTGCCTGGGGTCAATCTGGCCTGTGCCCAGGTTTTGTTTAACTCGCAACATTTTTGCAATGGTTTCAAACACATAACACTTTGGAGGCACAGTAAGCCGCGATTTCCTATTCCTTTTGAAAACTAGGTATTCCGGCAGCACTGGCCCCAGATTCCTACACGGCAGCTGTGGGGCTGGACTGGGCCTGGGCTCCCCGCTTCACCGCGGCGCCCATCGGCCAGCGGGGATCTCCAGGTGCTCCCCTGGTCCCCAGAGGGTCGGAGTGCGTGATGCCGGCCCGCGGTGTTCCCTTAGGGGCCTCACCCCCTTCTCGCCCTGGCCGCCCGCGTGCTTTAGTAGCTTTGGGGGTGTGTGTGCCTGGGGAAGGATCAACACTCCTCTGTGGCCTGCTTCTCCTTGAGTCAGCACTTTGGCCACCTTTGAAGTGCACCTGCCTCTCACCCCAAGTAGCCCTGATTTTCACCCTGGACTCCCCTGAAATAGTTCCTGTCGCCCCACACGTGGGATCTCTCCTTTCAGACTCCGGGAGTACATCTGGTCTAAACCGGACCGGAACGAGCGGGGACACTGAGGTTCAGAGCAGCAGAGCTGCTTCGGGTCAAGGAGAGCGGACGGGTGTTGGGGCGGAGAGAAGCAGGGCACCGGTCTGCCCCCAGCTCTCTCCGCCCCTGCCAACAGCTTCTTTTTCCTCCTGCCCCACGGCCACCACCACCGGTGTGAGGTGACCCTGCCCGGCCTCATGCCTGGACTGGATCGGAGGGGAGCAAAACAAGTCTGCGAAGCAAAGGGGGGGCTGAGAGGGAACAGGGGCACACATAGTACAGGGCGAGAAGGAAAAGAAAGGCGAAGCCCTCCGCTTTGGCACACTGCCTCCCCACGGCACAGGCACAAGCGGTAAATTTTGTGCATTCTTTCTTGGGGCACGCGCGCGGCTACTCAGAAAATGCCATTTGCTAAAGGAATTCATGACCTGTATTCACTGAGCCTCCTCTATGTGTAATTAAAAACGATTAAATACAGAAATTAGATTTTTTCCCCCTCCAGTGTATATCACTTACTGCGTCCTTCTCTGTAATCGGGGCAGCGCTAGATGCACGTGACTTTTTCCTCTTCCACCTCCGTGCGCTGATTGCATTTCCGGGATTCGCTTGAGTTAATTGTGGTCATGTGATCGGGTTCCAGCCAATGGGGTGTGAGAGGAAGTGAAGCCTGAGCGGGCTCTGGCGCCTAAAACCTGTCACTTTGTTTTACTTTCCCTGGCGACCTAGGAAGCGTGGGTTGAAGAGTGCCTAGGTTGGAAAGGAGCCTAGACACTGAATCACTTCTTTTTGTGTGTGGCCTTTGATAGGTATACGTCCCTCCTCTGCCAGCAGGGAGCAAATCATTTAATTTTTCTGTGCTTGGGTTTTTTCTCATCTGCAAATTGGGACTATTGCTAGAAACTACCTCTTAGAGCGATTGGAGATATTAAGTGAGTTAATATCTGTAAATCCCCTGTAAGAGTGTTCTGCTTACAGCAAGTACGACATAAAGAATGTTAAATAAAATATTAAAAGCTCTCTAAATGTTATATTAGACTCTGTGGCCGTTCTAAGCATTTTAACAAATTTCTTTGGATGATAATGACAATCACCTTGGCTGGTAATTTTGTTTTGTTTTGTTTCTTTTAAAGATAACATGAAACTTATGAGTTATACCTTAGGTGTCAGATGGGTTGGCCTGGGTTCAAATCTTGACCTTGCTACCCATTAGCATTAAAACACTACTTAACTTCACTAAGTCTCAGTTTTCTCATTAATAGGGCCATTCATACCTACTTCATAGGTTTATTGGAGGATTAATGAGATACACATTGTACAAAATTCAGACAAGTGGCTGGCACATAGTAAATGCTCATTAAATAACATAGCTCCTAGGCAATACGTAATTAAGAGGCCAGGTTTGAGAAGAGTCTGTCCGGAACATTTGTAATCAATCTCTGAACCTTTTTTTCATCTCCATGACGAGATGATTAAACTGAGTGTATTGTGATTTTCAAACCTTTTATTTTTTTAGCTGCAAAACTCCTCCTTCCAAAATAATCTTAGATAAATATTTAATCTAAGATGGGAGCAGTGGGGTAGAGGTCAGGGTGGAGGAAACCTACTGGCTTTCCCTCACATCCCCTTTCCAAAGTGTCCCCGCGTCACCTCTGTGCAATCCTAGGGTTCCTCAGCACAGTCTGATCGTTTATAGGACTTGAAGTTCTCCAAACGGTTTTGTTCCAGCTCTAATATTTTATGACCATGAAGACTGGCATTCGGCCATGAAATAGAAGTTGAAGTTGAAATTATACTCACACAACCTGTTCCCTGTGCTAAGTCCTCTTCTGACCTAGCACATTGCTTCCATCATTGCCTTTCACACTCACCAGTTAGACCCCCTCGTGCAGGAAACAAGCCCTCCCTTCACCTGCCTCTACCACAAGCAGAGACTAGGGCAGGAAGCCGACAGGATGCCACCGCCAGGCTGTCTCGGGCCTCACGGAGGGGTCTGGCCTCTAGACAAGCGTGGCGACCACACGCTAAAGGCAGAGGCTGTGTTTCTTACAGATGAGGCCCTTGACCAATTGCAGGGCATAGTTTTGAAACAAAATAACCTACCTTGAGAAAACTGAGCTGTCTCAATACCTCAGTGCTTTCCCTCAGCTGATAGTTAAATTATCCCTCACGTTTTCGTTTCGAGCCCTACTTATTCACACGGGTATAAACAAGCCACAGAACTGCTCCGTTTCCCTCATATTCACGGCAGGTCACCGTGCCGCCCAAACCCTCAGGCATTTTCACTTCCTCTGAGATGAAATTCGAAGACTTCCTTGGCCTCAGACCTCATCTCCTACCACTCTCCTCCTGGCCCTTGCTGCCACAGTCATACTGGACTCTGGTTCCTACAGCATCTGAAACATCTGCTCTCTGGGCCTTTGCACATGCCGTGCGTATGTCCGGAAGACTTTCCTTCCAGGGAGCCACAGAATTCCATGCTTCACCCACTTCTCCTCAGAGAGGCTTCCCCGACCACCTGATCTAAAAAGAGCACCCCCTTTCTAGACCTGTACCCTGCTCTTACTTCATAACTCTTATCTCCATCCTACATAGAGTAGGCTCGTATGTCGGCTGTTGCCGACTGTTCGCAGGAGAGCAGAGATTTGATCTATGGGGCTCACTGCCATATCCTCAGCTTCTGGAACAGTGCTTGGCATGTAGGCACTCAACAAGTACTTGGCAAATGAATGGCCGGATGACCTAATAAGCTGTTGCTTGTGCACGTGCATCAAGGTTATAATCACAATCCTGCAGGGCCATACAGTGAACATGGGGACATCTAGGTGACTCAGGTGGTTGGTTAAGCGTCCAAATCTTGGTTTCAAACTCAGGTAGTGATCTCACGGTTCCTGAGTTTGAGCCCTGCATCAGGTTCCATGCCGTCGATGTGGAGCCTGCTTAGGATTCTCTCTCACCGAGAGAAACAGACGCCGAGATGCCAGCTGCTGCCGGTGGCTCCATGCTTTGCTGCTCTCGAGTTGAGCTCTTCCTTCTCCTTGCTGGCCCTGCCAACCAGTAGCAACCCTGGCCCACCGCCAGACGTAGGGACCACAGGCTGCCGCACCAGCTCTCCGCTGCGGTTCCTTTCTGGTAGCTGGACATGCCCGGCTTCCTGGATCCTTGCAAGCCGCACGTGGCCCGTCCACAGCAATGCTTCAGAAGGGCTGGTGAGGGCATTCTTCCCGAACCTCCACCTCTCCTTGTCAGGCTTTTACCTCCTAGGTGCTCCCACAATTTTGTCAGGTCTAATTCCTTTAATTAAGTCCTAATCCAAGGACTCTCCTTCCTCTGCCCTGATGGGACTTCAACCAATATGCATGAGGACTACTATCATGTGTTTCAATAAGGTTTGCCACGTAGATTTCATGTCTGGGCTGATAAAAGGATAAGAGTCATTCTGCCCTTCCTGGTATAGGAAGGGCACCTTTCTCGTGGGACGTTTTTGTCCTACGTTTAGGGGAAAAGGAGGAGGTCAGAGAGTTCTCCCTGCATCTGCTGTTTTTTCTTTCTTTCTTTCTTTCTTTCTTTCTTTCTTTCTTTCTTTCTCTCTTTTTTAAAGTTATTTATTTATTTCGAGAAGACAGCGCCAGTTGGGGAGGGGCAGAGAGAGAGGGAGAGAGAGAATCCGAAGCCTACTCCACACTGTCAGCAGGGAGCCCGACGCAGGGTTTGATCCACCGAACCCTGAGCTGAAATCAAGAGTCAGATGCTTAACCGACTGAGCCACCCAGGCGTCCTTGCATCTGCTTTTTCTTCAGTGGCTTCAGCTCAAAGTAATTCTTATGCTAAAGCGAGATGCTTTGGGGGAGCATGCTTTTATCCCCTCCGATGCAAATAAAGTAGACTAAACTGCCATGGCTTCCTCTAACATTAGCTCTTACTCTTAAAATTTTCAGCTAATACTTACTAAGCACATTTATATGCCAGGCACTTATACTCAAGCAGGTCACATCATCTGTGACATCTATGAGGCTCAAAATGGTTAAGTAAACCTGCCCACCGTCCTACAACTCGTAAATGGGAACAGATGGGGAACGGAACTCAATTCTATATGACTGCAGATTACTTCTGCGTCTCTATAGCCTCAGCACTACTTTTGGGCTAACCTCAGCCAGGGGTTGGAGTGGAGAGAACACTGTTTTGAGTTCTGCTGTGCCAAGCACCCCCTAAGGCTGAAGAGACTCCGGGGTTCATTGATCTTAACTTGTTAGCAGTGAGGTGAGGAAGGTCTTTGCACACAGCGCGCACTTAGATCCATTTGAAAGATGACTCTGCTGCTTTTATAACCCTGACGGCAGTCAGGACCGAAGTCCAGCAGTCTGAGCCGCTCGATAAATCCCTGTCACTGTGATTGCTGATGGCTTGTTTTCTTTCCTTTTGCTGGAGTATTTATAGAAGAACTTAGCAAGCTCCAAAATGTAAAACTCTCTGGAGATACTCTTTGGACCTTGAAACTATGTCCTGCAAGGGGAAAAAAAATCACTAGGATTTCGGCTAGGGCTCACATACTGACGTGTAAGTACATCTCAGAGAAGTCAGCTGTGCCTAGCTGTGGTGTCTCTCTCCAATTCTACCACTATTTAAAATAAGCTAGTAACATATGTAAATAAATTCTGACTAAGGTAAAAACTTAGCAATCGTTTTTACTGATTTTATTGCCCAAAACAAGTTGTTGAATCGCTTTAAAGTCTTCTCAGAATCTAAGAGCCAAATAGGAAATTTAGAAACCACGTGGTCTAATACCACTGTTTTTCAGAGTGACACAGAGGTACAGAGAGGAGCGTGAATTTGCCTGAGATCACAAAGCCAGTCTTTATCTTGGTTATAAGTAAACAAGTCAAACTCAATGACTATAATAGATGCTTTTGGATGTGGTTGCCCTTTCCTTGAATTTATTGCTTTGTGTTGGTGGGGGGGGGGGGGGGGGGGGGAGGGCGTGTCTTCAGTGCCTGACATAATATGAGCACGACACACAGACACAAGTGCTCCAGAAATGCTTACGGAGTTGGACAGCGTGTCAAAAACGTATTTCCAGATACGATGCTTGCTTTTATCAGTTACCGATCCCGATGATTTTTAAAAATAAAAAGGCACACGTACTGCAAAAGAAAAATTGTACCAAAGAGAGGTAAACAGTCTAGATAGACTTTGTTTAAGACTACTGTAATAGGGGAGAGAGACTGAATTTGACTTTGCTGAAACAAAAGGTGAGGAGAATTTTTAAACACCAGGGTGCGCTAGTGAACAGGTCCTAGAGGATGTTAGTGGGGGGAGGTTAGTCACCACGATTAGGTTTGCTGTTAGGCTCCTACCCTCTCACAAAAACTGGGATATATGGGCCCTATGTTTCTTAATGACTACATTTCAAGGAAATGCCTGCCAGGTCCTTGAGAAAGACATTCCTAGGTATGGTAAAAAGCCAGGAGAAGATTTACATCTCCGAGAGAGGGGGAAAGAATTTATGATGGCAAGTTTTCTAAAGTAAAGGCTCTAAATTGGGGCACCTGGGTGGCTCAGTTGGTGAAGCATCTGACTTTGGCTCAGGTCATGATCTCGTGCTTTGTGAGTTCAAGCCCCACATTGGGCTCTGTGCTGACAGCTCAGAGCCTGGAGCCTGCTTCAGAGTCTGTGTCTCCCTCTCTGTCTCTGCCCCTTCCCCACTTGCTCTCTGTCTCTGTCTCTCTCTCACTCTCTAAAACAAATAAACATTTTAAAAAATTGAAGGAAATGCTCTAAGCGAAAGGAGGTCAGGGGCCTAGAGCCCGGAAGAAGTCTGTACACAGTTTAGTCAAGCTGAGGGGAGCAGTAAAGTTGTCCTGGTCAGCACCTCTTGGTTAAGAAGTAGATTAAACACATGTATTTACTTTCACTCTCTCTCAAACCCCCATAAAATGCTAACAAAAATATTTTTGTTACGGCTCAAAACCAGAAGGACAAAGAACAGGAATGGAGACAATAATAACAAACTTTTGGAAACTGCAAAGCGAATAAAAGAGCAGAAGCTGACTGCTGGTAGACTAAGAAGATTAATTCTTTAATTCGCCGTGAGGAAAAAGCCAAGAAGCTACCCAATTCACATTGCAAACCCCCAAAGTGTTTCTGATTTGTCACCACTGGGGACATCTGGATATGAAGATAGAACTAAAAACAGAGTGGTTGTTTGAGTAGCAGAAATGAAAAACTCAATTAAATGCTTAGAAAATAAATTTGAGGAAGTTTGATGGAAAATAGAACAAAAAGACCAAGAGATTAAAAAACAAAAAAAAAAAAAAACAAGGAGAGAAAATAGAACAAAATTAAAGAAGTAATCTCTGAAATTAAATATCCTGAAGAAAGAGTTCTAGAAATAGGACAAGGAATATAGAGGAGAGGAATTGAACAACCAAGTAAATCAAGACAACTTTCCAGCAGCTTCCAGACTAAAAGGGCCCACTAAGTGCCCAGTACCATCAGTCAAAGGGCCCCCATGCCAAGATGCATTATTGTGAACTTTTAGCATGTTAGGGGCAAAAAGAGATCCCATAAGTTTCCAGAGAGGGACAGAGCAGGTTGCATGTAAAGAATGAAGAATTGGGGCACGTAGGTGGCTCAGTTGGTTAAACGTCCAAGTCTTGATTTCGGTTCAGGTCGTGATCTCACCGTTCATCAGTTGGAGTCCCAAGTTGGGCTCTGTGCTGACAGCACAAAGCCCGCTTGGGATTCTTTCTCTCTCCCCGTCTCTCTGCCCCTCCCCCACTCATGCATGTGCATGCGCACGCTCTTTCTCTCTCTCAAATTAACCTTTATTAAAACAAAAGAGAGAGAGAAGAATGATGGCAGCATTGAAAGTGGAAAGGCAATGTGGAGCCATGCCTTAAATTCCCGAAGGAACATTTTCTGGAAGAAAAGTATTTTCTATTCGTGAATCTCTACCTTTCCAAGCTATTCTTTATTTGTGAGGTTAGGCTAAAGAGAGTTTGGGATGTTCTAAGTCCTCCAGATTTTACCTCCTGTGTAAGTTTCCTCGAGAAAGTAAGGTGTGCCACCAAAACAAGGGATTGAACTGAGAGGGGGCATGGAATACGGGCATAAAGAGATCCAATACAGGAAAGGAACAAAAGGAATCTCTAGGAGGGCAAGAAATGCTAATTCCAATATTGGTGGTTACCAGGGGGTGGGGGGTGGGGGGAGCTGGGGAGATGTTATTTAAGGGTACAGACTCGTAGATAAATAAAGAAAATAAATAAATAAATAGAAAGATAAATAAATCCTGGAGATCTAATGCACAGCATAGTGATTAGTGGACAATATCAACTTCAGAGTTGCTAACATACTAGGTCAGAATGGTTCTCACCACAAAGAAGAAATGATAATTATGCGATGGGATAGAGGGGCCAGGTGACGCTAGGGTGGTAACCGTACTGCAATATGTAAACGTGTCCAGTCAGCACACGCGCACCTTGAACTTCCACAGTGTTCTGTGACAATATCACAATGTTAAAAAAATAAATGAATTTTAAAAAGGCAGACTCAAAGATTCCCGGTAGTTTTCAGCCCGAAGATTAAAGAGAAAGATACCTGAGAAGGTATCTAGAGATCTAGACTATATTTAAAAGCTGGGTAGAATACCTGGAAAGGGATTTAACTATCTGATGATGATTCGGGGGTTAAATGAAGGATAAGGTCATAGAAACTTGAGAAATTGAATATAGAAATGGACAATGGCCAGACCATGTGTAAAAATGGAACTGGGTGACCCCCAGCCTACAGCAGCCAGGCGAGGAAACCAAGCCACTGGCTGCAGGGAACCAGCCCAGAAAGCCAGCCTGCCATCTATGGGTGAGACTTGTAGGAAGCCAGACCGCTGTGACTAACAACCGGTTGGGGAAGACCAACAGCGATCCCTGTAACAATCAGGCAAAAACAGCCAGGACTTGAATACTAACTGACAGCTTTTCTAACGTGTGTTCTCACCTCCAGTTTAGGCCAACGAGAGAAAGCCAAATATGTACCCCCCGGCCAACCACATGGATCCCCCACTTGCAGTTAGCCCACCTACAATTTCCCCAGGCCAACAGCCTCCAATCAGGGCGGACCGGACACGGTTGCTTTTTGCCACTCTGAAGCTTTCCCACCTTCACTGCCTGCCTGTGGGTTTCTGCGGAACCCCGAGTCCCTGCGACTGACTGCTTTGCTACAGCGAGCTCCGGATAAATAGCCTTTGCTTGTTCTCATGTGGCTGGTCTGTGTTTATTCCCCCAAACCCTAAGGCAAGAAAAAACCCAAACAAACAATTTTTAAATGCATGGGGAAAAAAAGAGCAAGGGGCGCCTGGGTGGCTCCGTCGGTTGAGCGTCCGATTTCGGCTCAGGTCATGATCTCACAGCTCATGAGTTCGAGCCCCGCGTCGGGCTCTGTGCTGACAGCTCGGAGCCTGGAGCCTGCTTTGCGTTCTGTGTCTCCCTCTCTGCCCCTAACGCACTCGCATTCTGTCTCTGTCTCTGTCTCTGTCTCTGTCTCTCTCTCTCTCAAAAATAAATAAATAAACAAACAAACAAATAAAAACATTTTAAAAAGAGCAATGATAATCTACTCCAGTATGTGTAGCACGTTCATAATCAAAATAATACAAACATTAAATATTAACCTATGTTTTTATTTGCTACCTTGGTAAATATTCAGTGTGCAAGAACGAGCCATCATCCCGCTGTTGCTCAGCAGAGCCTTCTGCAAAAAGAGAGTTAAAAAGGATATTTATTCCCTTGTACTGCGGGAGATAGAAGCCGCTAAGAATCTTTTAAAAAGAAAACACATCAGTGTAATATAATTTGTATGTAATAAAATCCATCCTTTTAAGTGTAGAGTTTAATTAGAGCTTTGACAAATGTATTCACCCATGTGACCACCGCGATAATCATTTCAGCACCCCGAAAAGTTCCTTGTGGCCCTTTTCAGTCAGAGCTCCCTCTACACGGCCAGCCCCAGGAAACCACTGATCTGCTTTTGGTCACTATTGACTAGTATTCCCAATGATGGAATTTCATGGAAACGGAACCACGGAACCACGCAAACTATTGTTTTACCACTTTACGCCCTCACCGGAAGGGCTGGGAGCCAGCATCAGTGGCTTCCCAGGAGATGCCCGGTATCTTGTCAGTCTTTTAAATTTTAACTCTAAAATTTTATCTCTTCCGTGGTATAGCTTTGTTTTTCTTTTAGGTACAGAGAACCTGCCTCTGTTTCTAGTGTTTTCCCTGCCACTTAAGACTTTCAGCTGTTTCATTTCCTAGAATGGGTGAGAAAGACCAGTTATCAGCAGACAATACATTTCAGAGTATCACTTCCAAGGGTGGGATTTAAGTCATTGTGTTCAGGTTTACATGGGGACCTTGTTTGGTAAGAGTTTTCTGCTAAAATACTTTCTCATTTCTAATTTATTAGAATACTTTCTAATTAGAGCTGCTTTCTCATTTATTTTTTGGTTTCTTCTTTGAGTTTCCAAATATTTGACGACTTTTCTAGATAGCTTTCTGTGATGAATTAAAAAAAAAAATTTTAATGTTTATTTATTTCTTGAGAGAGAGACAGTGTGAGTGGGGGGGGGGGGTGGGCAGAAAGAGAGGGAGACACAGAATCCAAAGCAGGCTCCAGGCTCTGAGCTGTCAGCACAGAGCCCGATGGGGGACTTGAACTCACGAACCGTGAGATCATGACCTGAGCCAAAGTTGGACACCCAACCGACTGAGTCACCCAGGCACCCCTCTGTGATGAATTTTTTATTTAATTTTAGCCAGACAACTTTGAATGACTTGAACTCTGTTATATTTTTTGAGACTTCTTTTATGTAAACAAGGATGTAGTCTATCTTTGTAAATATTCTGTGTGCAAGAATGAATATTCATCCTGCTGTGGTGTAGTAGAGTGTTCTATAAATGTCAGTTAGGTCAATTTGGTTGCTAGAATGGTTTAAATTTTCCATATCCTTACTGATTGTCTGTCAACGTGTTTGATCAGTTCCTGAGAAAGGAGTGTTGAACTCTCCAATTATAATTGCAGATTTCTTTTTCCTCCTTGCAATTCTATCAGTTTTGTTCCAAGTATTTTGAAGATCTATTATTAGTTGCATAAACATTTAGGATTGTTAGGTTCTCTCGATTAATTAACCTTTATCATCATGAACTAACCTTTTTATCTCTGGTAATGTTTTTTGCTGTGAAATCTATTTTGCCTGACATTAATATAGAAACTCCAGCCTAAATGTTTTTCTTATTTATTTGTAGGATCAGCATGATATATGTTGTTTCATCTTTTTACTTCTAACCGATTTGTGTGTTTATATAGAGAGTGTATGTATGTATGTGTTTATTTTTAGGGAGAGAGAGTGTGTGAGCGGGGGAGAGGGCTGGAGGGGGGTGGGGGAGAGAGAATCTTAAGCAGGAGCCCAACACTGGGCTCAATCCCATGATCTGATATCATAACCTGAGCCGAAATCCAAAGTTCGATGCCCAACCCACTGAACCACCCAGGTGCCGCTAAAGTGGATTTTTTGTATGTAGCATATAGTTGGGTCCTTCATTTTTATCCAATTGGATAATCTTTACCTTAAAATAATTTTTTTTTAATGTTTATCTATTTTTAAGAGAGAGAGAGAGAGCAAGCAGGAGAGGGGCAGAAAGAGAGGGAGACACAGACTCTGAAGCAGGCTTCTGGCTCTGAGCTGTCAGCACAGAGCCCCACGTGGGGCTTGAACTCACAGACCACGAGATTATGACCTGAGCCAAAGTCAGATGCTTAACCGACTGAGCCACCCAGGCACCCCCAATCTTTACCTTTCAACTGGAGTGTTTAGACGATTTTGATTTAGCATGATTGGTGATCCTCTTGGGGTTTTCTGGAATTCTTTCTCCATGTACTGTCCTCCACCCTCTGTAGTACTCTGCCCCTTGGGTTCCAGCCAATTCAGTCTTCTCAAACTTCAAGCTCTGTCTCCTCAAATAAAGTAAGATTGCCACACAACCTGGGATCTCTCTTTCCATGACTCATGATCCAGAAAAGCCTCCACACAGAGAGCTGGGGTGACCACTGGGTTCACCTCATGCATTTCCGTTCTCTGAGAGATCACAGTCCTGTTCTGTCCATTGTCCAGTATCTCCAAACTGTCCCCTCATGTATTTTGTCCAATTTTCTTGTTGTTCATGATGAGAGGGTAAGTCTAATCCATTATGCACCATGGCTAGAATGGAGGTCTCCCATGCAATCTTTTTATTTTTTATTTGTTAAATTTTTTAAAATGTTTTATTTATTTTTGAGAGAGATAGTGTAAGGGGGGCAAGGTCAGAAAGAGAGGGGGACAGAGGATCCGAAGCGGGGTCTGCGCTGACAGCAGGGAGCCTGGTATCGGGCTCAAACTCACAAACCATGAAATCATGACCTGGGCTGGACGCTTAATTGACTGAACCACCCAGGCGCCCCACCCATAAAATCTTTTTAAATTAAATATATTAGCTGAGAAAATCTAGACATTCATGCTGTCAAATGCTTGTTATAAAATGATATAAATTGAGATAAGCATCAATTTAGTATGAAATGATAGAGATGAGATGTGGCACTATTTCTCTATCATTCCCTTGCCTACAACGCATGTCCTAGCACAGAACTCCCAAGGTAATGAGAGTTGGCCTCTTCTTATCCCTTGCACCTTTCTGCTTGCAAGTCTGGTGCACGGGTGTGCCCCCCGATACATTCCAGTCCCCGGGGCAAGCTTTTGCCATGCAACGGAAATGACTTTAATTATCAAAGTAAGAACAAAGTGTTTTAAACCACTACCCAGGATTTACGGTGTCCCGGCTTTGAAGCTAGCTTTGCTTCAAGTACCTTGGTGGGATGCAGCTGTCTGCCCATCCTCACGTAATTTTGGAATTAGCGTCCTTTCCAGAAAACTTCCTGAGAAGTCTGTATTCTCTTTCAACCTAAAAGCACCAGTGGAGATTTTTTTTCTGCAGCGTCCAAGTGACTTCCGCTTTGTGTGCTTTTTGGATATGCTTACTCTTTCTTGCCCACCTCTTCCTTGTCATCTTCATTATCATTTTAATAGTGATATTTCAAATTGTATTTCAGCCTTGCGAGTTGTAAGCTGTGCTACATTATCGTCACGACTACAACAATTTTGTTTTGAAAGTAGTTATTAACTCCTGTGCTGCGGAAAATGAAATTGAACTATTTAAGTGTTGCAAAACCTGTCCAAGGTCAGGCACGTGTTAATAACAGAGCTAAGACTGAAGTCCAGGTCCTGACTCCAAATCCTGTACAGGTTTTCTCACCACATCACAGTGTCTTTCCTAGTCCCTCTCTCATTTAGTGGCCAAATCTTGCCTTCAAAACTCACATTTGATGTAACTTTTTTTTTTTTTTTTTTTTTAACTCCCAGAGACTTTCAATCTACCTGGATCACAGAGCAGTGTTACTTTTATAAACATGTTGGGAGAATCACAGTACGGTTGTTTGTTGTCCGTGCATCTGTCTTGATGAGCGTGTGAGGTTCTTCAAAGCTGATTCTAAGTCCACTTGTTCCTAAGTCCAAAGCATTACTTTTGAATCAGTCCATGTACCCACGTCTATGTAAACCCAATTTTCTCCAGGGAATGGTGCACATGGGTGGCATTAGCTCAGACTTTCGGATTTTCTTGGCCCTCTCCTTATCACTTTATCACTCTCCAAAAGCTTTGCATTTTTTGGACATGACAGAGTTAAGAATGTTAATAAACCAACTCAGAAAACACCAACATAATCTGGCCTGCAGATGTGGGGTGTGTTTAGTCTGCACAGTGCTTTTATTAAATGTGAGTTGGCTGCAAAATTGAAAACCAGGAGATTTCACGTTAAAAAAATCGGAATTTTCACACCATCTTGAAAAATCGGAGTATCTTGCAAACATGGGCCCCCAAACCCTCATGATTGTCAGCTGGCTAGAGCCGAGGTTTGGCTGCCCTCTTTTGGCTGGACACCTGCTGTTCCGTCTCTCACAAGTATTGCTACCCCGTTGTCGTCTACTGGTCTCACTTCCTTCCTTTACTTTACCTGCCTGAGTTTATGACTTTGGCCGCAGACTAACGAACTTCGGTAGAGACTAACGTGTCTGTGCACAACCGTGGTGCCATCTGTTGGGGAAGAGCGGGGATGGTGGGCTTTTGCCCTGAAAAGGAGGTTCGCTCATCTGTGTGGATGGTTTCGAGTTAAAAGTGTGTAAATGGAGAAGCACTTGTATTTATGAAGTATGGATACGTAGCAGCAGATCACTCCCCATGCATCGCGCACCTAGGTACCTGCAGTGGACCATAACTCAACTCCAGACCTTGACAGGTCTGTCAGGAGGCTTGGGTGTGTGTGTATGGATGTGCGTGTGTGCGTGCGCTGGGGGACGTAGGAAGTGCAGAGAGCTGGGCAGTCTGTTTCCCTGGGAGATTCTTCTTGGAGATCCAGTGTTGTGGGAATTTGTTCATTTGGCCTTCTGGAAGAGGTCCCACCTTTTCTGCATCGCTGTTGAACATGACTTCTCATCACAGAGCAGAAAGAGCACAGCATCTGGAATCGGAAAACCCGGGTCACAGTCATGTTTCTGCCATTTTACCATTTGGTCTGGATCAAGCTACAAAGTTCCTGTGGTTTTTGGTTTTCTCATCTAAGAATCAGGATGATAACGACTGTGCAATTCAGCAAGGTAGTTGTGTGACCATCTGTGTCAGATTAGAAGCAGAGATGGTGAAAGATAAATTATGCCACGCATCATGTTCACGGACGGTTTACCTAGTGCTTCAGGCTACGAGGTTGAAACACATCCCTGTAATTGTGAACACGTGTTTTTTTTTTTTTAATTTAGCGGAAGTCAATGCGTTTTTAAAAACAGCTCCCAGAGTTTCAATAATGAAATGCCACTTGATCAAGTATGCGAGGTAGGCTTCCAGCTCTGTTACTCTCACATCTCAGACCTGGAGAGACCTCATTCCATGGGCAGAACATAACTAGTCCTCAGACTTAAGGGATAAGAGTCTCAAGACCCATGAGCCTTTTCTCCGGGCCTCTATTACTCTCTTGCTCTGGCCTCTCTTCCTGTGAGTGGTCAGCCATTACCAGGGCCTCAGTATCCCATTCCTGCAGGCGACTCTCTTTATGTCCTCACCTGAGATCAGTGTGTCTCTTTCATGGTCTAAGAGGTATTTTCCTTTGAATTTCCCTTTATCACCTCACAGCCATGAATTCAAACACCCAGTTTATCTCCTCTCCCTAAAGGAAACCCTTCCAAGCTCTGCTCTCTGTCAGTGGCATCAGTGTTCTCTCAATTTGGTGTAGCTAGATTTACTCGGTGAGCACTGTAGGCATTGTCGCTGCGGTTAGAAGAACCTGTGACTCAGTCTTCCGCTGTATTCCTCTATCTAGAGTTGATAGATTTGTTTCCAGTATCATTCGCCTCTCTCCTTCCCTTTCTTTTTTTTTTTTTTTTTAATGTTTACTTATTTTTGACAGAGAGGAAGAGAGAGAGAGCGTGTGAGCGAGTGCAGGAGGGGCAGAGAGCAAGGGAGACCTAATATCCGAAGCAGGCGTCAGGCTCTGAGCTGTTAGCACAGAGCCCAATGTGGGGCTTGAACTCACGAACTGTGAGATCACGACCTGAGCTGAAGTCGGATGCTTAACCGACTGAGCCACCCAGGTGCCCCCCGGGTGTACTTTAAAAGGCAGTGCGACAAGATGCTTGAAATCAGGGCTTTTCTAGAAAAATTGAATGTATTTGGAAAAACTCATTAGATCTCCTAAGTTCACTGTGTTTCTAATACTTAATGAATTCTTGTAGGCTAGTGAGCCTGTCAGAGAGGACGTAACGACAGTATTGGCTATGGACGCTGACAATGGGATTGATTGCCCAAAGAAAGTGACAGGAACCTTCCGCCCACACAAGCACCATGTCATTTTTCCATGAACTCGGCCGGCAGTGATTAAGTATGTGTACTCGAGAATGCTTCCAAAGGTTTGAGCAATCCATCTGGCAAAAGCATTTGACACTATGGGATTTGTTGCTGTGGTGCTGTGCCAACAGCAAGACTTACTTAATTGCATTAGTCATCAAGCAGCAGCACCACTAATCTTGGATCTTCCCGAGTGCCATCTGGCTTGTGTATTTGAAAGACCAAATAAACAAAGCCGAAGAACTACAAACTTCGCCCATATTTGAGTCTGAGGCCTGGAGGTTACGACCTCAACTCTCAACCAGTTCTGTGGTAAGACTTCAAGGGTCACTCCTACGCGAAAGAGGCACAGTTGAGGTCGAAACGACAAGAGTTGAAGGCTTCCAAAAGACCTCGCCCACCCAGAACACAATTGCCTCGTCGCATGCTGACGTTCTCCAAATCCTTACCACGAGGGCAGTTTCTGTGTGTCTGAGCAGCGTCTCTGAGAACTTCCATTTCGTACGACTCCATTACCTGGAATTAGTTCCCTGTCGGGCACTCAGTTCTCTGCTTGCGTCAGTAGGAGCTAGCTGGCTCCCTCAAGTTGGATACGGAGGGCCCTGAAGTCAAGTGGTTTGGTTGTTTCGATGGGTTCAAAACTGCAAAGGCTGTGACCGTGAGACACTGCTGGCTGGGAGGATCTCAAGGATGTGTTCTGAGAAGTTAGCCACAGTGATGAGGGGGGAAGATGGACAATGCGCACGAGGAAGACACTTCTTGTTTCATGACTTTGCTCTTACCTGGCCTGACATTCATCCCCTAAAATACCAGATATCATTAGACGAGAGCCTAGCCATTATTTGGCGAAGTCCCTTAGCCTTGCCGTTGATACATTAGAAACTTGCTCAAAACTTCCTCCCAACTCTAAAATTTTGGCCAAGAAGAAAGAAATTAAAAGGCAAAGCAGAGGGGAAGATAAAAAAAAAAAAAAAAAATCCGGACATGCTGGTTTCAAAACATCAACTTCCTTCTTTCTCTTAAAAATCTTTTTTTCTGCAAAATGTTGCCAGTTGTGGGATACAATGTACTTCTACATTAACGTCCCCTCGGTGTTCTCTCTGCACTCCTTTGTGATATCTCTAGGATAAAATTAATCGCAGGACAGCTGAGCTCCTTATTGCCTGTGGCAGGAACACTAAATAAAAAAGTATTTAGGAGTATTTTAGGGCAAAGTTCATGATGGAGACTAATGTGGGTGGGTAGTCTCCCAACGGATGAATACTCGGCTAGGAGCAATTTTGGGGGGCTCTGAGGAGCAAAAATAAAGTAGAGGAGAGGGACACACAACAATGGACCACCACAAATGGTTCTCCAGAAACATCTTACTGCCCACTGTTGATTTGAGACCTCTCATTTATAAAACATAGTTTCAGTATCATCTGAATATAAGATTTTGGTTTGACTTCAATGGCCACGTAGTTACTAGTGTAAACATCAGATTTTGTGAAATTCATCTTCACGCTCTAAAATAAACAGTGTCCCATCCCACCCCTTTTAAACTGTCATTTCCCCACCTTGCAATAAAATCGGCTTTCCTATCAAGTCTCAGAGAAGAAAACATCACTGAATACGGTTAGGAAGATAATTCACATGCCTATGAATTCTTCTCACAAGTGGCCATCAAGGCAAACTTCATTCACTGGCAAAACAAACGAAGGAGTTGTTTTTTTCACAAAAGTAAACTTTTAGGTGCCCTGATACATTGAGGAAAACAAATTTTTCCCCGGCTAGTCCCCTCTAAAGGTGATCTTTTAGCTGCCGTGATGCAGTCATCTGTTGCCTAGGTTTGCCCACCTTAGCCCTCCCTTCTTATTACGGAAGAGAGCAGAATGATTTCAGCTGGTGCAATACAGTCAGTGGCTCATCCCGTCAGAGCTTATGATACACTTTAGCCTGGATATCCAAGATTTTTTCCTCAAAACGATCCTGTAGATCAGCCTCAGACTATACCAAGAAGGTCCTGAAAAGGACAGGGTTTGGAACACCTCAGAATCATATAAGTGCTTCCATTGCACCTTGCATCCTTCACCTTGGCAAGCATACATCCTCAAGTTCAGTTCAGGACTCGCAATGACCAAGAGACTGGAAGATGTAGATTTGGCTCCATTGGCCTGGAGCAGATTCCTGGCTGAACACCCAGGGCACTAACTCGTGTAGTCAGATTTCCAAAATACAAAAGGAAATACCAAGGAGGGAAGGAGAAAAGAGAACTCTGTGTGTGTGTGTGTGTGTGTGTGTTTCCAGAGGTGTATGAGTGGAAAAACAGTAAAACGAAACAGATTGAAAACCGCTGGCCTCCCACATTGAGTATGCCCTTCATTCCTTGTGCTGGATGCTGCTTGTTTGTCTCTCCAGATTCACTTTCTACCCTTCTCCAATGGGATCTTGCTCTGGAAAGCTGATATTTTGTGTATCTCATCAGTGGGTTTCTGTGACCTCTGACTCCTGACGGGTTTGGTCAGTGGAAGGCACTGGAGGGAGCTCTGAAAACCGGAAGTGAGTGAAGTTGCGGTCTGTGTCTTCTTATGAGCTGAAATCCACAGCGCGTGCCCGTGTGGCTTCTCCATGCTATTCTGTCTGGGTTCTGGTAACTCCACTACCATTTTGCCCTTCAACCCCAGGGGTAGTAACGGTGACAAAAGACCCTTGCTATTGCCAGTTCTGGGATCCTACACTGTCTTCTGTTGATTCGCTTAAACCCTGCCTACACTTAGGCAAAGAATCCCTTTATTAAATTCTCCCCAAATCGTATTGTTTGAGTGCGCCATTGGTTTCCCATCAAGACTTGGACAGATATATGTTCTAAATATACGAGTTTTTGCAAAGTAAGTGATGGAAATCGAACTCAGGAAAGGCAGCTTTAAGTTTTTATTTTTTAATTTTAGAGAGAGAGCATGCAAGTGAGAGAGAGAGAGAGAGAGAGCACGAGCAGAGGACAGGAGCAAAGGGAAAAAGGGAGGGAGGGAGGGAGAGAGAGAGAGAGAAGAGAGAACTTCAAGCAGATTTCATACTCAGTGCAGAGTCTGAAATGGGGCTCAGTCTCAAGACCCTGGGATCACACCCTGTGCTGAAATCGAGAGCTGGACGCTCAATCGATTCAGCCCTCCAGGTGTCCAAGGAAGGCAGCTTTAACTCATAGTAATATCATTCATGGTTCTAGGACTATTGATGGCAAAGGAACAAAGTCATCCTTTCGTCTCTGCGCACAAAATATCACGAAAAAAAATCAATCACCTAGGAGTTGGAGGATTATCTGGAATTTATCCCACATTGGGTATGTGGCCTTGATCAATTAATTTAACTTTTGTGGTACTCTGTTTCCTCCTTTATGTGATGATAACAATCTGCTCAATGTTCTTCACAGCACTTTTAGAAGGATCAAATAACAGTGCTTTGAAAGAAAGTTTCTTCATACTTCCCTGTAAAAGTCCCGTAGACTACCACCCGTAGGCCTGGTGGTAACATCAGCTCCTTTGAAGATTTTTCCCGAGTCTCCCAGGAAGAATTAATTCTCTTAGCTCCGTTTTCACATAGCAATTGATTCAAACCTCTGCTAAAGCATCCATTCCATTATACTGTTGCTGGGTGTTTATAAGTTTATGACTTCAGTTAGATGATAAGCCCTTTACAGGTTTTATTCTAAACACCAAGCATGGTACTTGGGCACATAAAGATCTCAACATATGTTCGCTGAGCGAAGGCATATGTTTTTCTCCTTTATTCTCATCTCTCTAGGTTTATACCAGAATATCCTTGTGCCATGATGTCCATCTCACTCATGACTTCTAGAAGTTGCCCTAAGTACACACCGACAGCATCAGGAATAAACTATGAAAGCAGCCTAAGCACACAGCTGGCCATGTATTATCCAGCTTTGACCAATGAGCTATCTCAATCAGTCTTTTTTCCCCTCAGTATTTAACTACTTTGTCCGGAGAACTCTGTCAGTCAAGAGAGCTTTGGAGCACCTGGATGGCTCCATCACTGAAACGTCCAACTCTTGACTTCGGCTCAGGTCATGATCTCACCGTTCGTGAGTTCGAGCCACACATGGAGCCCTGTCCTGACAGTGCAGAGCCTGCTTCGGATTCTGTCTGTCTGTCTCTCTCTGCCCCTTCCCCACTTACTCTCTCTCTCTCAAAATAAATAAAAATAAACTTAAAAAAGAGAGAGAGAGAGAGAGAGCTTTGAAATGGGAAGGTACTAGAAACTGGGGACATAGAGTGGGCAGCAGATTAGTAAGCTGAGGAAGAAAGCCTGAAAGAAGGGAGAGAAGGAGGAGGCACGTAGAGAAGTTTGATAAAATTCCATGTCACCACTGACAAATGGAAATCCTATTCCCAGGGCTTTACAGACCCTAGCAGGGAGGATTATACTTTGTTTCCTAACCTTAGATTCTGTGGTGCTTCTCAGTGTCCCTCTCTCTGTCTAGCTTCCTATTTCTCTGCAATCCAGAGCTCTGACTGGAAGACCTATTCTTAACTCTTCTTTCATTGTCCTGAGAGCGTTGCTGAGAAAGGGAAGGAGTTCCGCCTGGCATTTTACCAGCTCTGCTCCCGGGGTGGGGGGGCCAGTTCTGGCCACTCCACACTTGTCACATATGGCTCGTGGCTTGCCTTATCGGTTGTATCCATGGGCTTTTTCCTTGTTCTCAAGTTTTTTTCAACTTGTATTGAATCTTCTCTCCCTTATACCTGCTGAGCAGATGTCTCCTTTCCTTTCTCATGAAGTGTGCACAATTATTTTATTTTTCACAATCATTTACTTTTTTTTTTAATTTTTTTTAAAGTTTATTTATTTTTTGAGACAGAGAGAGACAGAGCATGAACAGGGTAGGGTCAGAGAGAGAGGGAGACACAGAATCGGAAGCAGGCTCCAGGCTCTGAGCCATCAGCCCAGACCCCGACGCGGGGCTCGAACTCACGGACCGTGAGATCGTGACCTGAGCCGAAGTCGGACGCTCAACCGACTGAGCCACCCAGGCGCCCCCACAATCATTTACTTTTAATGTTTACTTTTAAGAGAGACAGAGAGAAAGCATGAGGAGGGGAGCAGAGAGGGAGGGAGACAGGCCTCAAAGTAGGCCCCAGGCTCCGAGCTGTCAGCACAGAGCCCAAAGCGGGGCTCAAACTCACGAACCATCCGATCACGACCGGAGCTGAAGTTGGACGCTTAACCAACTGAACCACTCAGGGGCCCCAACACAATCGTTTTATTTTTTAAGCACTTTCTTCCCATAGTTCATTGACCTTTTTCGCCCCTTCATAGGATCTCAGAGGTCGTACTACTCCTGATACGTCACTCGTCTCCAGGGAACAAAACAAAAAGAAGAACAAAGAACGAAGCTTACAGGCATACGCGATTGCTAGGTGGGAGGCTTGGGGACCCTGTGGCCTTCACCTTGTCTCCCGCATCTGAGTGTGGGCCTGTCCTTTGGGGGCTTTCAGTCGACAGTGATTCCAGTGGACATAGACCACACTGCAGCAAAAAGATACAATTGATTTGGAACCCCAAATCAATTTACCAATTTGCCTCTGGGATCTGTTGAAGAGAAACCTTTAACCACTTTTGGGGGCAGCAGAGAGCTGCCTGGATTCCTCTGAGGGTTGGAACCAACCAAGTCTTGGCCCGGCAATCAGAATGAGAGAGTTGCTGGGGGTAGTTCTCATGCCCGGAATCTAAGTCTCAGGGTCAGAACCCGTCATACGGCTCTAAATTTAATATCAGTTCCTGTAGCAGTGGTTTGAGAAGCACTGAGCCAGAAAGGGGATGTAGGGACCCGAAAGAGGAAGAGGAACACAATGACGCTTTAGGAAAATGGGAGTTGATGTGCGTTCTTATGGTGACAGTGTTATTTTTTAGCAACTATCTTGTGTATAAGGTAGTTTCTGTGGGAAAATCGCATCCTTTGAGCTATTATTGCAAGTGATAGCTTCTGTTTATGTGAACAGCTCATCTCCCCTCTCTCCTGGGCCAGCCCGCAGCAACCAAATCGTAACCCTCCCCGAGCCGGGGCCAGCGGCCCAGGAAGAAGATGAATGTAAAGGCTTGCATTCTGCTCTCAGGAACTTTATAATAACGGTTTCATTAAATAATTATCCATTATAATAGATTCACTTAATACCTGATTAATTATTAAAGAAACAAAGTAACAGTTACAGAGTCCATTCATTGCCCTTATAAATACTGGAAGTTGCAAACTTTCTGGAAGAAGTGGGTATTTTATTTTATTTTATTTTATTTTATTTTTTATTTTATTTTGCTTCATCATGGCTTTCACAATTAAAATGATGGTGCAGAAGAAATATTGACAGCGTGACCAACAACTTGGCTTTACTTCCAAGGATCATCAGGGATCATCAGAGGTTATGCAATGGCACTGGAGAGAGGGGAAAACTAAAGGAAGAAATCTAAATTCTTCGGCCAGATGTTCCATTTATTTCGACCAGACCCCGTTCACCATCTCTGTCCCGTGTCTGTGACCTGGGATTCATTGCAGGCAGCTGCATTGCCTTTCAACACGTGAGCAAGCCAATATCCTTCAGACCTCACAGTGATGAATAGCACCTCCAGTTACAAAGTGCCTTGTTTCTTGCTTTAAAGTGAGAATCCAAACCTTGAAGTTTATTAAAAACCTTATTGAAAAAACAGTGAGTGATAAAATATAGTTCAGTGTCACAGTTTAAGAAGAAAATCCAGGAATCTTTAAAAAATAGGTAATGATAAACACATTTAACCTGTTAGTCCCTGGTGAGCTGTAAATCCAGGCCTGAAATCGCAGAGCCCGGGGTAGTCGCGTGAGCCCTGGCAAGAATGGCCTGGAATCACATTCTGGCAACATTACAAATTAGGCATTAATCAAAGACGGCTGCTTACTATCTCCACACCTCAGTTTATCTAAAAAAGGGGGGGGGGCGGGGGAGTGATATTATCATTCCTTAGGGTTATTTGGAAATTCAAATGGATGTTTTGTAGCAGTCAGTAATTTGCTGGTAGAAGGTATTCTCACATATGTGACTGTACATTTCAGTTCATCTGAACTGCATCTAAGTCTCAAAGTCAGGAAATCCAAATAGTAGTGTCTTAGTCTGGGCTGCTATGCCAAAATACCCAGAACGCCATAGGGTGGCTTATAAGCAACAGAATACTATTTCTCATGGTCCTGGAGTTTGGGAAGTTCAAGATCAATGTGCCAAGGATTCAATGCGTGATGAGCCCGGGATCAGTGAGCCCAAGGATTCAATGTCTGATAATTATTTAATGAAACCATTATTTTAAAGTTCCTCGTTCATAGGCTGTCTTCTCATTGTGTCCTCATATGATGGAAGGGGTGAGGGGTCTCTCGGGGTGACCAGATCCCATTCACGAGAGCTCCACTCTCATGACCTAATCACCTCCCCAAAGCCCCACCTCTACATACCATCACACTGGGGATTAGACTTCAACATGTGAATGCGGTGGGGGGGGGGGGCGGCACAAACATTCAGTCTATTGCAAGTGATACCTCCTATTTACGTGACCAGCTCACCTCCTCTCTCTCCTGGGGGCCAGCCCACAACAACCAAGTCGTAACCCTCCCTGTGCCGGGGCCAGAGGCCCAGGAAGAGGATTATTTGATCCACATACTGGGGAGCAAGCAACTTTTGTGCTTTCTCTTTCCAGCCTTTTCTGTTTCTTTCTTTTTCTTTCTTTTTTTGCTGCCCTGTGGTTCATTTCACTCCACCTTAGCCTATCTCCTTTATTTTTCTGTCTCTTCCCCTTTCTACCTAATTCATTTGTTATTGGCTAATTTCCTAATCATGGCTTGTAAGAATAATACTAAGGAAACCCCTATTCTTGAGGAAAACTAAGTATTGATGTAACGAAACCCAATGCCATCGTTTTATAAATTCGTGAAAAGGGCCAATCTGATCCATTCTGGGTTATTGCCAAAACTCTCGTCTCTCTTCCTCCTCCCTGTTTCCAATCTCTCTCTCTCTCTTTTTTTTCTAATTGGTTAACCTCTTTTTTCCTCCAACATCAGCATGCAAGATAAAATTAAACATTTAAAATTGAATTCAACATCAGCATGCAAGATAAAATTAAACACTTAAAATTGAATTTGTGACAAGAGACCACAGAAACACCAATATGCTAACGCAGACATTGAGGTCGGCCACTTGAAGCGACTCACAGTCTTGTTGGAAAGACAGACGCTCACAATTCAGAATGGGAAATAGCAGTTACCACTGGAAAGTGGGGAGGGGATGGTGAATGTCAGGTGCAGTGGGTTACTCCTTTCTCTTTTAAGAAAAGTATTTTTCAGAATCTCCTTTGAGATAGGTTACGATTAAGACAGTGAAATGTGAGCTAGATTAGAGAAATGTTAGGCAGTTTTGCAGCTGGCTGGCTAACTAGACCCCAGGGATATTAAGGAAGAGGCAGGTTAAACTGTATACACTTCTAGAGGGGGTTGGGGGCATGGGCTCTGAGGCCTTGTCTTATTTTGCTCTTGTATCGGTGGTTTAGTAAACCACAGAAGGCAAACTCATAACAGTATGAACAAGATACACACCCGCCAGAAACAATTAATTCAAATGATGACGGAATCAATATTTACAGTGATCTTAACATGTTTTGCTTGCAGCAAAATACATTAGATCCATCTTCAAAGGGGAGAAGCCTTTATTTATGATTGCACTCTTGTGTCCTTCCAATAAACATTCTTATCGTTTGTGTTGGTTCTGTCAGTTTCTCTTCCTACAATCAGAGGATCCCCAACTAAGACAACTGATAACCACTTCTCATGGGGCCTTATTTCAGGGGAAGCTGTGCAGCTGCTAGGGAGTGGAGAAGGCAAGCAGATTGGACCCCATGCCTGGGCCTGCCCTCTTTCCACGACAGAGGTGAGGGAGGCGTGTTCATCAGTTGTGTCTGTAGTTGAAAATGAAATAAATAAAGTTTCACAACACAACATGCATTGTCTGTCATACTTACAAATTCCAGAGATAAACTTTCTTCGCAGCATAGTCGGAGCCAAATGCTCACTGTAGGGGGAAATCTGCCTGTTTCAGTCTCTTGACTTTTCTTTTCCTGTGTGGTTGTATTCATTCTAAGACATGTTCTTACCGAATGGTGACACATATGACCTTTAACATCTAGGAGTTACATTCACTAGCACAATGAAAACCCCTTCCCCATTGGTTCCGGCAGAACCCTTAGTTGGGCTATCCTTGACTTGTCTTAGGTCACATCCCTAAAACAATCACTGCGGACAGAATAGGATGGCCATTGGTAGGTCATGTGCCCATTCTCCATTTGGAGAGGTGGGTACCAGCAGGTAGAACTATGCCTATAGAAAATACATAAGATAGGTTCCCATAGGAAGAGGAACCCTCTGAATAGAAGCAGAGGGAAATGGATACCAGATGGGCAAACACAACAGATATCCACCCTGGAGGAAATGTTCCCATTGTACTATTCATGATAATACTAGATAAAACTGGATGAAATAGGGTTGGAAGAACCGGAGATGAAAAAAGTAAAGGGAGGCGTGAGAGCTGTTTTAAAGCTTGTGAAGAGTGAGTGAACAGTCTTCATGGATAAGAGAGGGTTGACTTGATTTCTTATATTCAGAGGGCCGAAATAAGATTGTTGGGTAGAAGATTCTGGGAAGCTAACTGTAGTTCAATATGTGGAAAATATTTATTTATTTATTTATTATTGATTTATTTATTTTAAGTTTACTTATTCATTTCGAGAGAGAGAGAAAGAGAGAGAGAGATGGGGAATGGCAGAGACAGAGGGAGAGAGAGAGAATCCCAAGCAGGCTCTACACCATCAGTGCAGAGCCCAGTGTAGGGCTTGAACTCACAAACCGTGAGATCATGACCTGAGCTGAAATCAAGAGTCAGATGCTTAACTGACTGAGCCACCCAGGTGCCCTTATGTGAAAAAACTTTATCATGACTTCAGTTGTCCAACGATGGTTGGTCACTAGGCAAGCTCTCCCCAAAGGGAGGGACTAGCAGGCATTGTTGCTGACGAAGAAGCTTCTATTACGTGGGAAGCTGAATTAGATGACCACCAGGGTATCTATTTTATCCTTAAGATCCTGTAACTCTCTGATCTTTAAATGATATGGCAAGCATCCAATGCACTACCCTGACAGCCTCGTTGGAATCTAGCTATTTCAAACTGCCAAAGACCATGAAAACTTCAACCCTTTTGACCAAGTGGATTGTGAATGCCTGTACACGTGTGTATGTGTCAGCGTTTGTATAAATGTGATATTCTGTTGCTGGAAAGGCCCAGGATGCAAATGTTACTTCGCATTTCTTCACTAAAGTTTAAGCACTAAGGAGACTCAGAAATGCCACGGATAGCATGACCTGGAGATTTCTATTTATAAACGCTATGATCACGTTACGACTGAAGGAAGCTGGTTAGGAGGAAGGAAGATCAGTTTTATTTTCTGCAATAAGTGGATCTGGTGATTTTGGAAAATTCCGTAGTGAATATTTCTGTAAATTCACTTATAGTCTCTGCATGATGATAATGATGATGATAATCATAGTGATTATAGCTTTCACTTACTGAGCGCTTACTCCTAATATTAACAGCTGACATTCATTGCTGTTACTAAAAAGAGCTGATCTCATTTACTAGGAATGATTCTGAGTACTTCACATGTATTATCTCATTTAATACTCAAAGGACCACTTTGAAGCAGATACTATGATTGTTGTCATGTAATCAATCCGCAGATGGAGGTGCAGAGTTTAATAACTTGCCAAGTTCATACAGTTTTTTCTAAATTTTTTTAATGTTTATTTTATCTTTGAGACAGAGAGAGACAGAGCACGAGCAGGGGAGGAGCAGAGAGAGAAGGAGACACAGAAGCCGAAGCAGGCTCCAGGCTCCGAGCTGTCAGCACAGAATCTGATGCGGGGCTCAAACTCGCGAACCACGAGATCATGACCCGAGCCGAAGTCGAACGCTCAACCGACTGAGCCACCCAGGCGCCCCCAAGTCCATACGGTTTTAAGAAGCAATATCGCAGTGTGCCAAAAATGATTTCATAAGTATGCCCTTCTTCAAATCGCACAACGCCCACGACAAAGAAGGTATGACTAGTTCCATTTTATAAATGATGAAAATGAATACCAGGTCACTTGTTCAAGGCCGTGTCACCTGGCTTACAAGTAGCAAATCAGAATTGGAGTCAATCTGCCTCTAAAACTTGTGCTTTACTGTCTCCCGTATCCCAGAATCCGGAATGGCCAGTGCACCCCTCTCTGGATTGGTCCCGGATTCTGGCATGAACTGCTTTCTTTTCTTTTGGGAAGATTTTACCACTCTGCCTCTTGCTGGTCTGGGGTACAGCTGGTGCCATCAAATGTCTGCTCAGCTCCTCCTGGGTTCCAGAGAGTGGCCAGAAAATCCCAGTTTGCCTGCTCTGTCTCCAAATTGTCAGCTCCCTGGGCGATACCACGGTCTATGGACTCTTGGCCTGTGGGTTTTCAGGGACTACCCACAAAACCGAGTTTCTTTACTTTCTGTTGCCAGGAACCCTATGGAAAAGTGTTGAGGATTGCCAACTCCTTGCCAAGGTGACAGGTCCCATTTTCCTGGAGCATGTGTTTATGTAGCAATTGATAAGGATAGGAATTGATAAGGGTTAGGAGTTATGCCTTATAAAAACCTTATAAAAACTCTGTTGTATTTGTAGTCCTGTTCAAAAATGAAGCATCTGGCCACCCAGGGGCATTAGTATCTCTACAATTAATCTTTTGGTGGTGCTGACATACTGAGTGGATTTCTGTAGATCAAGAATTCAAGAAACAAAGTAATCTCCCTAAATTATCATGAATTATGTATGTGACATCAGAATACATATATATGTTCTTAATCTCTATGAAAGTATGTGTTCACGGGGCGCCAGGGTGGCTCAGTCGGTTAAGCGTCCGACTTCAGCTCAGGTCACGATCTCACGGTCCGTGAGTTCGAGCCCCGCGTCGGGCTCTGGGCTGATGATGGCCCAGAGCCTGGAGCCTGCTTCCAATTCTGTGTCTCCCTCTCTCTCTGACCCTCCCCCATTCATGCTCTGCCTCTCTCTGTCTCAAAAATAAATAAACATTAAAAAAATATTTAAAAAAAAAAAGAAAGTATGTGTTCAGAATCTCCATTTATCTGTCTGATCTCCTCTTTATATTTCCTATCCATGTTTTAATCTACTTTTTATAAATGTTATTGTGCCGAGTACAATGACTTTCCCAGTGAACATTCTGGAAACAGTTCTAAAATGGTGATAGTGACCTGGGTTCTGGGTGAGAGACTCATTCCTGAAATGGTGCCAGGGAAGGAGGGTCCTGAGCCAAATCAGCATGGAAATAGCACAGTCAGGGTGGAGAATTGAACTAAGGTTGTGGCTGGAGAGGCGGCAAGCCAGAGGGGCGAGAAGAGAACAGAATAGAGAGGGAGCTGTGATGACAGCTCCCAGATATTGATAAGGTCTTAATAGATTTGTCAAAGAAGCATGACAGCTGATGCATTTTGGATTTGCATTTGTTTCTATATTATAATTTTCAAGGAGATAGAAAATAAAAACAAAACATACCAGCTCTTTGCAGGGATTTTTTTTTTCCTTGGTGCCATCTCTCCTCGGATAGCAGCCTTCCTGCCCACGCTCGTTGGTTCTGGTGGCGATTTTCTCAAACCGTAACTCAGTTTAGAACTTCAAAATGAAGGACTAAACAGATGCACAAGAATCTAGAGACTCAGTGCAAATGTAATCTTGAGTCTTTGAGCATTGCTGTACAAAGTATAGCTTCATCTGTTGCTGTTACTGGCTTAATCTTGGCTGTTGCTTTTACAGAGAGACTGTTGGGGTCTCAGAGGCATTACCCGGTACAGGAGCACCCTACCCTCCTTATCCATAGTTTTGCTTTCTGTGGTTTCAGTTACCTGTGGTCAGCTGTAGCCATGACACAGATGATCGTCCTTCTAACGTAGCTTCAGAAGGTCAATAGAAGCCTAACATTATGTCACAGCGCCTACATCACCTCGCTTTGCCTCATCAGCAGGCATTTTGTATCTCACATCATCATAAGGAGTAGGATGGGTATAGTACGGTAAGATGTTTTGAGAGAGAGCACATTCGCATAACTTTCATTCCTTTATATTGTTGTAATTGTTCTGTTTTATTATTGTTGTTGTCGATCTCTTACTAAGCCCACTCTATAAATTAAACTTTATCATAAATATACACACATATATACATACATACATACAGAGTATATATAGGGTTCTGTACTACCCACCGTTTCAGGCATCCGCTGGGGGTCTTGGAACACATCCCCCGCAGACAAAGGGGGCACTATGGTATGTGATTTCTGAGACCCAATCAAGGACTTGAGAAAGCATGAGTGCTTGTTATTTAGTCCACGATATCTAATCACGAAGGAAGGAAGCTCAAAGACTGGACTGGTGGTTTATTCATTTGGAATTGGTAACCAAGTTGAAAGAGCCATGTAGACCGGGTAATATTATGGAGAAATCGGCCAAATCGGCTGAGAGATGAACGATACTTTGTCGATTAATCTCACCTTAAATAACTTGGCTCTTTGAGCAGTGTACTCTCACACTCTGTTTTTTCAATGTTTACCCCAGAGGCCCTAAAGCCTTCTTTTCGGTTTCCAGGAGATGTGGTGATGGTACTAATGGTGAAATAACACAGCAGAAATAAACGTGCTCATTCACATTACTCAACACATTGAAGTTGTTGGAGTAACATTAGCCTGAAATTTCTCACAAGCGTCTTGCTTGTCTCTGTCCCCTTACATAGAGATCTAGTGCTACTGTTATGAGGACTTGCCACTTTGTCCTTGCCACCACCCTCCGGAATCCGTTTACTTCCCTTGTCTACAGTGAGGTTCAGATGCAGGCTTGAGGAACAAGCTTGAGGAACAGAGAAACAAGTAGCTCAGGACTGACTTTACAAGCAGGACCCCACTCCCCCCCAACTATGAAGTGCTCATAACATGTTCTGGGACTGGGCAAAGTGGCTCAAAGGGTCAGCGGTGGATTAGAAAGTAACAGTGGATGTACCGTAGATGAAGAAGAGAAATAAAAGGGAAAAGTGTCATACTGTAGTTACATATGATGGTTCCTGAGTAAATCCAAATGCATTCAGGTGCTGACTGAATGCTTACCATCATGCCCAAATGTCAGCATGGTGACATTTCCCTAGGGAGTTTAGATGGCTGGCCAACTACGGAGTCCTCCAGATAAATCTGCCTGTTAGACAACACCCCATATGGCCTTGAGGTAGATGGGCAGTGAGACATCCTTCAACAAATAGTTTTAGGCATTTTGAGTTTGGTGTAGAAAAAAAAATAGTTTTATCATCTGTGTGTGTGTGTGTGTGTGTGTGTGTGTGTGTGAGACTTGGTAATGAACTTTACTATTTAATAAGTGACTATCTTACAGTTCCATTTTTTTTTTTTTTTTTTGCAATAGTACTAAAAAACACTACCAGGGGAATCAGTTATAAAAGCTCATGGAAAATAAGTACTTTTATATGAATGAATAAATTTGGAAATGCAGGTGAGAAAGACTGTGTTTTCTTGGAGACCTGGGGCAATTGGAAGGGGTGGGGGTGGAGGGCAGTTAGCAACAGGTGGGGTCTGTGAGCAGCCGGCTATGCCAGGAGGGGCAGGCATGGAGGGCAGTGGGGTCAATGACTGCTTTGGGGTGAATGGGCTCTGATTTATTCTGAGGCAAAGCAGAAATCCTAGCTCAAGGGCAAAGGTAAAAAATGAGTTTCAACATGTACTTTGCCTGGTGCTACAGCTGATTTTATTGGTTCAGTCACAACTGTGGATGCTGTCATCCCAGGTGAAGCACATAACTTTTGAATGTCTATGTATGAAGAGTTTTCACCCGGATTAGGGAATTGGAGCTTCAAATGGTTCTATAAAATGGTACCCTTTCCCAGTCGTGTCCAAGAACCTCAACTATAACTAAAAGTTTCCATTCAAACTCAAGTATCCTTACTCCAAATTTAGTATCTGGAGTTTAGCTGTCCTGTCCATATCCCTGGGAAGTAGCTGTATATTAATGATTTAGGTTGATTTTAAATTTCTTCAGAGTCAAACAAAATTAGGATGACCCACACTAAGAGTCATTCCTAAGAGATTGGTAGAATAGCCTTCTGCTGAAATGACAGTCTACAGCAGAAATTGCTAATGATTTTGTAAATCAAGTTAACAGAGCCACTTGGATAATGTTAAAAAGTATTTACCTATGTTTTAAAACGCCATTTCCTGGCATCCAAATGTTTAAATAACTGCACCATGGTAAACACACAAGCGTAATTTTGCTAAAGAGTTTATTTTGGCCAGAAGCCATCACATTGCTTAATTAGTAAAAGCATGATGTAGTCTTTGGGGAGAAAGTACTTAAATATGACATTTGAAAAATCTTTCTAAACATTAATGTTCAATCTTTAAAAATTTTAAAGAGAAAAATCAGATGTTTGTAACACTAGGGAATTTGCCTAAATTTCTTTATCTGGGTTCATAATTATCATGCAATTTCTATGATTCCTCCAGCCTGAAATAAAATAATTAGCATGAACTAAATGCAGGGAATTTGATAAATACATGATCCCCTTGAGGGGCAAAAGGATTTATTTTGACAGCATTTCCTTTTGCACCAACTGTTCTAATAAAGATAATTTTCATATTTTAAAAATGATGAGATTCTGGTTTTTCTCCTTGGTGGAACCCACCTGTCAAATAAGATGATAAAAAAAAAAAAACTTACAGAGCTCTCCTAAATGTTTTTAATTTTTAAAAATATGCTTGTACGTTTTCTGCCAATCACTGGTAGTTGAAGACAGTGTAGTGTTGTGGCCAGAGCCTGAGGTCATTGTAATAACTGAGAGAAAATAAAATAATGCTCTTGAAAGCTCCTGGCACATAGTGGGCCCTCAAGGATCAAGTATGAAAGTCTTCACCAAGCTAGAAATGTATGGAAAAAAGGAATTTCCTTGGAGATCTTACTTTCAAAGATCTTCAGATTTACTTGGACAGATATTGTGTTCTTATGCATTTGAAGAGGCCTTGGAATCATGTGCTATTTTCCCAGAGCAGGTATAGTGTATGTGCCCGTGCTTAACAACAAGCACGGTTTATTTTGTCTTCATTAGCAAGAGCTGACAAGAGACCTAGTTTTCTTAATCTCAGCTAAGAAAGGAGGAGTCAGCTTTGATGAACTTGCCGTACTTACTTCAATGTCAGGGAAACAGTGATCTGAAGGCAAAGCCACCAAGGGAATCAATTGTTCCTAAATGCCCATTGAGGCCACAGCTGGATTTGCACAGATACTCCATTTTCGCGTGCAAAAATGTCAGATGATTCTCTGGGGTACAGACGTTGTTGGCCCAACTACTTTGTCCCATCTTTTCCCTTTCATAAAGAGAAAGGAATTCTACATTTAAATGAAAAAATAGCTGATGACTAGTTTACTGATTGTTTTCACATCTTTGTCAAAGACCATGTTAGTTCTCATTTGAAGAGTCTGTTTAAACTACAGACAAGCATGCTCAAATGTGTATTGAGAAGAGATATAATTTCTAATGAATAGTAAGTGTTCATTGAACAATAATGAACAATAATGTCCAAGAACTTGTGACCTTGATCAAAATCTAGCTCATGAATCTTTCCAGCTGTATCAAATTAGTAATCATGATTAACATCTAAATAGCTTTAGGGTTTCTATGGACGTCTTAATTCAGAGAATATTAACAAGGTATTGGGGAAGCCAGATATTCATCCCTCTAGTTTGAATTCTGTAACACCTACGTGTTAACCTTAAGATGTCTCTTATAGCCAATTCATCCACTCATCCATCCACTCACCCACTCACTCATAATTGTACTAGATACCATGAAAAGTTTGAGGGAAAAGATCTCTCACAAAATTTGGAGACACCAGATGTGAGGTAAACAAGATCATAGTGTAAGGGAGGAAAAATCTTTCCTCTACTCTTTTAGGTTACTCCCTTAGTCCGGGGACTGTGAGTCAATGTGACAAAAGACAGATGAACAGAACAGGTTTATATCCTATGCACATGCAGAGCCTTACAGAGGAGAAGTGACAAGCGCCCAAAGTGGTTAGACCTGGGATCTTCTAAACCATTTTAACCAAGGATGATAAATTTGTGACAAAGTGACATGCCAAAGGAAAAGGGGTGCCCACTTCCAAGGCAGTAAATTGTGAGAAGGTAAAGATATGTGAGAAAGTAATGGCAAATAAAGGTTATTTAGTAAGGTTTGTTATGCAGACTTAGGTCAGAGTTTTCTTTGTTTTTTAAAATTTTTTTAAATTTATTTTTATTTTATTTTATTTTATTTTTTAATTTTTAAGTCAGTGTTTTCTTCAGTGATAAGAGTCATGGTCTCTTCCCAGCATGGGGGAGGGATGGGGGGACATTTTCATAAAGGGAAATTTATGCTTTTAGGCAGAAAGAGGGAGGACAGAGAGCTCCTCCTATGACTGTTGTTTTCTTAATTGCCTTCCGTTCAAAAACAATCCTTCTGCCAACGTGGCATATTTTAGGGGTGGCATATTCTGATCCCCCTCGATAGCATGGTACAAAAGAAAGCAAACCAAATAGAGATCCTAGGCTGGGTCCCCCTTTCCTACTATTGTGTCATTTCTTACATTTAATTTCTGTGACATTCAGCTATCTTATCTAAGATTGAGATGATAATACTGACCCCACCTGTGAGGTTAGAATAAGGACTAACTGCGAATTGTGTGTGAGCCCTTCGTAAACTGTTAAGAACTTTACGCACATTGAGTATTACATATTAAGTGCACTGTGTGGTGTAGATTCCGTGTTGGTTTTTCTCAATTTAACAAAATGCATTGCACCTAGAGATTCTGATGGGAAAAGGGTGGATGCAAGAGAGATCGCCTTCTATCTCTCGAGAAGATTGTTTCTTTTTCATATCACTAAATCCATCATAATAGTTGTGTCTTTTATTTCAAAATATATTATGACATCCTTAAGATTCTTATGTGCTTCCCTCCCCCTAAATCCTAGCCCCCGTTGGCCACCTTTTCTCAAAATGCAATAAATAGTTCTCCAGAAAAGTGTTAGTGATGGCTCAAGTTCAGGACAGCCCTCCTGAAGGAAATGGCACTTAAACTGGGTGCTGGAGGAAGAGAAGCCTTGGCCAGAACAGAGAGAGAATGATCTTCTAGAATAAAACAAAAGCATAAGCAAAAAACAAATAGATAGCAAGAACAGAGGGTGCAGGGAAATTTAACTGTGAAAATATCTTAAACATTATAAAATATAACCCTAAAGGTAATTTAATATTTAACAATGGCTCCTTCTGCAAAGTCAGTTCAATGAAAATGTTTGCTCTATGAATCCTGGTTCTTTTGTTTTATTTTTTATCTTCCCGAACAAAGAACATGATCTAATTAAATTTTGAAGGCCAAGAGAAGTGTCAAAATGGCTACGTGTAAAGTCCTTTACGAGAATTCCTTTCTTGCCTAACAGAAAGCAGCCTTAATTTGGCTGAATGCAATGGTGACTTTCCTTTTCAGTAAGAACTCTGGGTAAAAAAAATAGTTATCCAACTCTTCTTCTGAAAATGCAGTGGAACTTTAGAATCAAACAAAAACAGCCTTTTAAGACACAGGCAGCCAAGTAATTCCTGAAGGTGCCCAGCTCTGCTTTAGCAGTGAACCAAGAAGATGCACTTTGACAGTTTATTTTCAAGTTGGCAGACAGGAAAGGACAGTGCGATGCTTTCCTGTACTACTTCCTGTAGAGCAGACCTGTCACTTTGCCAGGCTCAATAATGACATTGACTAAGCCTTTCTGAAGACATTTGGGATATAAACTATTAGCACACATGTGCATAGTATCTTTCAAATCTCTATGTTCCATGTAAATGTCAAATGTATTCTTCCTCCTCTTTGGAAGATTCTAGGAGTGCCTGGCAAGAAGAGGCTGCTCACTGGAGCCCAGAGCCAAGCTAATCAACTCTCTTGAGTCAAAACAGTGTCTGAATGATGAGTCCCCAGGCAGATTTCAGGAATGTAGAACATTTGGTGAGTTTGCATATTGTTACCAGGAGCCTCTTGTTTGCTCTGCTGGTGAAACCAAAGCCAAGAACTTCTTGGGGGAAACTCTTGAGTTTTAATACAGTTCTTTGAAAAGCCCATTTCCATTCATTCACTCACAAATGCATAGCAGATTAGGACAGTGTAGAGTCCATTGTGCTGGGGGCTGGGGAAGACAAATGAGAAAGAACACTTAAATCTCCATCCTAGAGGAGTGTTCGGTTTTTAGGGGAGACAGGCACATAGTTTAGACTTCACCTTGTGGACGCTGGAAACCATTAAAATGTCTAAACAGGTAGTAGCACCAGATTGTGTTTTAGAAGGGCCTGTCAGTTGTAAAGAGGCAAGAGTAGAGTCAAAGCAACCAAATGAAAGTTGTTTCAATAATCAGTAGCCAAGAGATCAGTGGCCTGAACTAAGGCAGAAGAATAGAAATGGAGAGATGTGACCGGATTTGACAAAGTATCACTGGGGGACTTGGCCATTGATGAGATGCGAGGAAGGGGTATAGGAGGGAAAAACCCTATGATAGGAACTCCACAGGAGAAGAGCGTGAGCCTAGGTTTGGCGGGGGGGGGGGATCTGGACACAACGTTGGGAAAGAAAACTGATGTTCTGGTTCCATTTAAGGCAAGAAGTGGGGGGGACTCTCAGGGAGAAGTTTAAGAATATTGGGGTGTTTGTTTACTATAAGGCAATGTTTTCCACGATGGATCATGACTCATTAGTGAGCCAAAAAATCAGTTTATCAGGTTTTGACCAGCACTATTTTTATTTTTTTAATGTTTGTTTATTTATTTATTTTTGAGAGAGAGAGAGAGAGAGAGAAAGAGAGAGAGAGAGAGCGCCCAGGAGAGCATAGAGAGAGGGAGAGAGAAATCCCAAGCCAGCTCTGCACTGACAGTGGAGCTTGAACTCATAAACTGTGAGATCACAACCTGAGCCAAAACCAAGGGTCAGATGCCGAACCGACTAAACCACCCAGCCGCCCATATTTTAATTTTTAAGGTGGCTTTGCTGAAGTATAATTTACACACCATAACATTCACCTATTGTAAGTGTACAGTTAAGTAATTTTTAGTAAATTTATGGCTACAAAGCAATCACCATAATCCAGTATTAGAACATTTCCAACACCCCGAAAAGTTTTGCTGTGCCGTTTGCAGGTTATCTCTGCTTCCATCTTCAGCCCTAGGCAACCCCTGATCTCCTTGTATTTACGTTTTCGGGACATTTCATATGAAGAGAGTCACACAATATACAGTCTTTTGTGTCTAGCTCCTTCCACTTAGCATGGTGTTGTTGAGGTTCACCTATGTTAAACACGTAGCAATAGTTTGTTTGTTATTGCTGAATAGTCCATTATGTGACTACACCACATTGTGTTATCCATTCAACAGTTGATGGACATTTGGATTGTTTCCCACTTGGGGCTAATATAAATAAAGCTGCTATAAACATTTGTGTATGAGTTTTGGGATGGATGGATGTCTTCATTTCTCTTGGAAATGGAGCTGCAGAAGTGCCTGGGTGGCTCAGCTGGTTAGGTGTCAGACTCTTGATCCCAGCTCAGGTCTTGATCTCAAGGTCCTGAGTTCAAGCCCTGCTTTGGGCTCCACACTGGGTGTGAAGCCTGCTTAAAAAAAAAAAAAAAAAAAAAAGAGTGGAACTGCTGTGTCATATGAAAAGTTTATGTTTAACTTTTTAGAAACAGCAAAATTATTTTTCAAAGTGGCTGTACCATTTTACATTCCCAACAGCAATGTATGGGTGTTTCAGTTGCTGCACACTCTCCAGTTGGTAGCATTAGTCTTTTGATTATAACTTTTATAGTGGGTCTGTAGTAGTATCTCATTGTGGTTCTCATTTCTCTAATGACTAATGTGGTTGAGCACATCTCCCTGTGCTTGTTGGCCATTCATATATCTTCAAATCTTTTGTGCATTTTGTAATTGGTTTGTTTATGTTCTTATTTTTGAATTATAAGAATCCTTGAGATATTCCCTTATCAGGTACAAGATTAGCAAATATTTTCTTAGCAAATATTTTCTTCCGGTTTGCAACTTCTCTTTGCATTTTCTTAATGGCATCTTTTGAAGCACATAAGTTTTTAATGAAATCCAGTTTATCAATTTTTCAAATTAACTTAATAACTTAATAACTTAATGAAATCCAATTTATCAAATTTTATGGATTTTGCTTTTGGTCTTTTATCTAAGAACTCTTTGCCTGACCCAAGGTCAAAAAGATTTTCTCTTACGTTTTTTTCAAGAAATTTTACAGTTTTAGCTGTTATATTTAGGTCTCTGATTCGTTTTGAGTTAAATGTTGTATATAGTATGAGGGAAGGATAGAACTCCAGTTTTTTGCATGTGGATATACAGTTGTCCCACATGAGTATTTTTTTATTTTATTTATTTAAAAAAATTTTTTTAAACATTTATTCATTTTTGAGAGTGAGAGAGACAGAGCATGAGTGGGAGAGGGGCAGAGAGAGAGGGAGACACAGAATCTCAAACAGGCTCCAGTTTCTGAGCTGTCAGCACAGGGCCCGATGCGGGGCTTGAACTCATGGACCGTGAGATCATGACCTGAGCTGAAGTCGGACGCTCAAACGACTGAGCCATCCAGGGGCCCCTTTTTTAAAATTTTTTTAACACTTATTCATTTTTGAGAGTCACATGAGTATTTTTTTTAAAAAGAAAATGGAAGATACCAGAATGCAATCCACATTGTTTTATAAAATGTGTACATATTCCATGTGTTTTCTGAGTTGTGAAAAAGAAAAGGATTTATTTTTAGGTTCATGATCAAAATATCTGCAAAGCTATTTGAAGTATGGCTTTCCAAGTATACAGCACAAAGATTTGCGAATGGGGAAAAGGAGAAGGTAGGAAGCAATTGAGAACAATGGTCATGAGAGAGGAAGCCCAGAGTTGGGACTTACATCCAGGACAGTGACCAAGCTTAGAGGGTTAGGAGCTGGTGAGGGTCCTATCATGTTGAGGGACCCAGGCTCTAGATAAAAGCCACCATGATGGAAGAAATGTGAACTTCTAACATAGAGGATTAAATTCTTCAAGGGAGAGAACATTTGAGTTAGATGTGAAGAGTGAAGAGTCTTTGTCAGGCATCCCAAGGAGGGAAGTATAGGGAAGAGCAGGGGTCTGAAAACGAGTAGATCAACCGGAAAGAAAAGAGCCATTAGTCCCTGAGATGAGAGAGGACAGAAAATTAAGTCAACCTTGAATGACTTCAGCCATTCAAAGTTTGTATTTTTAAGACTCAACTTTTCCCCAAATGATAAGACTTTTTTTCAAAGGTAGCAGTGCTTGTCATGGCGAGCTTTCCACACTTCTATTTTTTTTTTTTTTTTTTTTTTTTTACTTAAAAAAAGTCTACGGCATCATGAGAAATTAGAATACTCAGCCTGTTCCTTTGGGCTGTTCTTCCTCCTCATCCCAATAATCCATGTCAATTTTTAGCTCTCTTTAATATTAGGGCATTGTCCACAAAGTTAAGCAAAGATGATGGCATATTTATGTAGGATCTTTACTCCAATTATAATTTGGCTTCTTTCCTAAAAGTTAATTTCAACATAGAAACCAAAACACTCAGAGGTGTGTGCAAGTACATGCATTTTAATAGTTTGCAAATGTATTTTAAAAATCCCTATTTGAAGAATTACCCTATGATCCAGCAATAGCACTGCTAGGAATTTATCCAAGGGATACAGGAGTGCTGATTCATAGGGGCACATGTATCCCAATGTTTAGAGCAGCGCTATCAACAATAGCCAAATTATGCAAAGAACCTAAATGTCCATCAACTGATGAATGGATAAAGAAGATGTGGTTTATATATACAATGGAATACTACTTGGCAGTGAGAAAAAATGAAATCTTGCCATTTGTAAAAACGTGGGTGGAACTGGAGGGTATTACGCGAAGTGAAATAAGTCAGAAAAAGACAGATACCGTATGTTTTCACTCATATGTGGAACTTGAGACACTTAACAGAAGACCATGGGGGAAGGAAAGGGGGAAAAATAGTTTCAAACACAGAGGGAGGCAAACTGTAAGAGATTCTTAAATACAGAGAACAAACTGAGGGTTGATGTGTGTGGGGCAAGGGGGATGGGAAATGGGTGATGGGCATTGAGGAGGGCACTTTTGGGATGAGCACTGCGTGTTGTATGTAAGTGATGAATCATGGGAATCTACTCCTGAGCCAATAGCACACTGTATACACTGCATGTTAGCTAAGTTGATAATAAACTGTATTTAATAAACTAAAAATCCTTATTTGATATCTATAGCAAATATAGGGGTCTATCATCACTTTGTTTTTACTTTTGACCTTGAACAAATATAATTTTCCAAGCCTTGATTTAAGAAACTTGGACTACTCTAAATTTCTCTTGCCACAATAGATGCATGACTATTTTAGGCATCCCCATAGATACCTTCGGTATAACTTATATTCACTAATATAAGCCAAGATGAAAAAGTAACAGATAAATCCACCAACAGGACAGAAAAGTGTGATTAATAAGAATAATGGCCATCCATACACATTTATAAGAAATGACATTTCCTTTTCATAGTAAACTTTTTAATTCTTAAACACACAAAATATATTGTATTTTCTTATAAAGCACTTTGTAACAGATGTGATTTTTCATCTTAGTCAGTTTTGCACTTATTTATTTATCCAACAAGTATTTCTGGGCCACATATGACATGCAGAGTACTGCCCTCGGTCCTGTGATGGGCACACACACCAGAAAATGGTGATCCTCCGATCTACTAAGGGAGCTAGGACAGGAACGCAAGTACGGTACTAGTCAGCACATCCGATCGATAGGGTGGGGGGGGGGGTCACATCATAAGTTACTATAAAGTGCAAGGGTGCGAACACCCATTTCCACATGTGATGAGAAGCACCCCAGAGGGCAGGACTTGAGAATGCCCTTTGCATCCTCGAGAAAGCCCAGAGCCCACCTGCCCTCGCGAAGGATGCAGATTGTGTGCAGGTCAGATCAACTTTCCAGAAGAACAGCGACATAATTTGTATCAGTCTGAGCCCACGAACCAAACACATTTAGCTTTTAGGTCTATAATCCTCGACAGTGTCCCCTCAGAACGCTTTAGGGTGTATTCTGAAAATGACCCTGATTTGGGGACTGCATCTACTGCCTAGTATTTTCTTTTTCAGCTGTTAGTTTAGACTCAGAGCTACATCAGAGAAGTACAGGAACTACCCATAGGGGTTTAAAAATATTTACTGTAAATTGAAATAAACTGAGGAAATAGATGATATTTTAGTATGCCATTTTAAATATCGCATTTCCTCTTTTTTTAAGCTGGCAGAAGTCATAACTTAGTTATTTGAATATCTTTAAAGACTAAGACATAGAGTTTTCCTGACTTATATTTTGTCTTTAAAAAACGATGTTGTTTTGAAACCCAATTTTAGAGGCCAGTACAGATAATTTAAAACAAGTATACGTATGAACTTATATACATATGCAGGGTATAATAGGAAATGGTGCTGGAGGGAGAAACCAGGGCTTAGGGTCAATGTCTAGTTCTGTCATTAACTAATTGTGAAGCCTTGGATGAATCTCTTAATTTTATTAAACTTGGGTTTTCTCAGACACAAAAATCAGGGGACTGAAATAAATAATCCCTAACTCCCCTCTAGTTCTTATGATTTTTGTCTATATTTATAATTTATTCTGTTTAGAGCTAAATACCCAAGTTTTATAGATTAATATTTACTCGTGACTACAAATACTGAGACCATCTCCTTAAATTGAAGCAGATCAGCCTGGGCGGGCTGCCTGCAAAAATCAATATGAAATAATACGTATGTGTGTGTGGCAGGGCTGAAGACTGAAGTCCAGGGACTCTCTTTTTGCTTTCTGTCAGCATCAGTACTAATCAAATGGTTGAATTAGCTCTGAACCCTTTGCAAATCAACCTAAGTTACTTGCAAATGGGGATGGGTGTTCTGAGAAAGCAATTGCTTAGCATTTTCTGAGAGCTGTAAATAGAAGATGAGTTAATTGCTCAATAATACAAAAATAACATATGTCACAATGGTAGAGTGGAAAATTTAGGCAATTAAAAAGAAAACCAAAACACAAGCAAAAAAAAAAAAAAAAAAAGGCAGTATCCAGTGGGAGACAAAGTTCTTTAACCAAGGACGTTTTCCTGGGTATCCTGAAATCATCCCAGAGGCAGCTGTCTCCTCTGCCTACATTCAGGCTGGTCCTCTTTGTAGGTTTTAAAAGAAGCAATGCAAATGTTTCATGAATGTGTTTGGCATATGATATGCCTGTATCAAAGGATTATTTTGCCATGAGTCCTAAACTCAGAATGTGCTAAACTCGGAAGAGGTATTTCTAGGACACAGTACCTAGCGATACTAGGCATTTCGACAGTAACTGCCTCCGAACATGCTACCAGATCCCTCAGTAGTGATTTGCCTTAAGTGATGCCTGGAACATCCCAAGACGGGAGGCTACATCAAGAGAAACTGCCCTCGTACATGCAGTGCGCTCGTTACCGAGTCTGTGCTGACCTAGAGATTGTAAGGAAGGCCTGAGGCTTTGGACCACTCGAGGACAAGAGCCCGTTACCTGTTCTAGTGACAACTCGTCTTCATTTCCAGATCTGTCGATCGACAGCAGTGGTGTCGCCAAGAGTACAAATCACTCAAGTGGAGAGGGCCAAAGGAGGCGAGACACAGAGGAGTAAACAGTTCTGGGATAAAGCAAAGATAAGTAGGGTGGTTTGGTGGACAGACACGAACTCATAAGCTGGCCACACCCACGCATTCATCTTGACTCTGCCGTTTCCTGACAGCCTGACTTGCACGTTTCAGAGTCCGCAGTGCTAACCACGACGCCGTGGAACCCACTCCTCGACCTTCTGTTTTGGTCTCTTCATCTGAAATAATAACCACCCCCCCTACAAAGAGATTTTGTGAGGATGAGATCGTGTAAAGTGCCTCAAATACAGTTGGCGTATGTTGCAGTCCTAACCCCAGCACCTCAGGATGTGAGTGTATTTGGAGATAGGATCTTGATGGAGGTGATTAAGTGAAAATGAGGTCATGAAGGTGGGCCCTAATTCAATATGACTGGTGTCTTACAATTAGAGAAGATTAGGACACGGACACAGACACAGAGGGAAAACCATGTGAAGATGAAACCAGTCCTGTCTGATACCTTGATCATGAACTTCTGGTCTCTGGAGTTACGAGAAAATAAATGTCCATTGTGAAGTCATCCGGTCTGCGGGATTTTGTTATAGCAGCCCTAGCTGACTGATATGATATAACATAACTTATAACATTACATATAACATTACAAATTAATATAATATAATATAATATAATATAATATAATATAATATAACAAATATAACTACCTCCACAGGTATAACAACCACACCGCCAGCAGAAGGGCATATGGCAAAATCTGGCCACTGTAGGGAGAGAAATCTAACATTCGGAAGCAGCTGTGGCTGGTAGGTAACAGTATACCAGGGGCATCTAAACTCATGCCAGACCATTTGGTGTGTACTTATATGAAGCAAAAACAAATACTGTGAATGTGAAGTTAGTCAACAAGATCCCCAAAAGATGTAAATCTCTGATAAACTTTTACTTATGAATAAGGGCAAATAAAAATCATAATAGTGGCCATGTTAAACCATTTATGCATAAAACCAGGCATTACTGGAATTATGTGCCAAACGAGACTAATATTTTGTTATTGTTGCTATTATCGTAACGGTGACTAATAGGGATCATTGGAATCTTAAATAGCTTAACAATCCAGGAGTATTGGCTTAATAAAATGCTTCAATTTGAACCTTGAGTGGGCATGAGCAGTCATCTGAGGGCCTTTTTCTCACAGTCTAACTCACTGAAAACCCTCATGAACCTTGCTTCTTCTGGAGGGAAGGCAGATGAGTCAGATGCTCCGGGAAAGACTTTCAAAGCAGTATCTCCTGTCTGGAATACACTTAAGTGTTAGCCACTGAAATGCTTTAAAATGCCTTTCTAATGTGCCAAAGGACTAGTAATGAGCTTTGGAGGTCTATGTGCTTTCTTGCTGATTTGATTACCAGGGGTCTTTTTATAGAAACTGAGGCCCGTTTTGTTTTAATAACTGCTAAGTGAGGCTGGAGTGTAAATTCAAGCTCTCAGTGAACAGCATGGCCTCCTCAAGGAATGCTGCCTCTAGCTTGAATTTAGGGGAACTCAAATCACTGAGGTTAAACAGATATTAATGTTGCACCAACACTGCTCCAAGAAGGAGGAAGGGAGGGAGGGAGGAATGGAAAGTAAAAGAGAGAGAGAACAAAAGAAAGAGAGAGAGAACAAAAGAAAGAGAGAGAGATTTCTGGTTTTAGTTCCAACATGGGAAGACCTTGGAAGTCACCATTCCCATTCTCCCAAGAAAAAAGCCAAACAGACTGAAAACCGATGACTTTTCTTGGATCCATTGGAGAATTGAGGTCACAGGGCTAATGGCCCTCACAGAAATGGAGAAATAGGCAAATAAAGAAAATCACAGCAATGATTAGCTTACTGGGAGCAGAAGTGGCTAGAACCAGTAACTGTAGAAACACTTACATGGTCATCTTGACAAATTGCTGAAGGCTGAGTGTGGACTGGGCTGAGGCTTAAAAACTCCTGCGTGGTTAATCTTAGGGAAGGATCATACTCTGTGCAATTTACCTCCAAGGGTCCCCCAGGTTCTTCTGGCAAAGATCAGAGAAAAATTCTCTCCTGTCTTAGGAAGGAGGAGAAAAAAATGTAACCCTTTAAATTATGCCCAGAGGAAAAGTAATCATTTTGAAATACACACAGAATATTCTCCATGACAAAGAGAGCATCTGGGAGAGAGGAGCCGGGGGAGGGAGAGAAAGAAAGACAGAGAAAGAGAGAGAGAGAGAGAGAGAGAGAGAGAGAGAGAGAGAGAGAGAGA